>NW_007729998.1:19496-77582 GCF_000696425.1 Galeopterus variegatus
AAAAGTCTTCTATTACGAAATTTGTTTTCTAATTGATCAAGATCCATGCTTGTATAGATAGCCAGAAGCTTTGGTCTATTTTATTATCATCCTTAGAGGTAAGGGGGTTAGCCTTTTCCACAGAGGGCACCTGGTGAAGGAGATATGGCATTTAGCATTTTTTGTTTTCTTCTGACCCTAAATTCTTCTCTTTGTAAAGAGTAAACTGACTTTAATTCAGGTCTTTGCTCTTTTCAAAATTCTACATATTCTTCTAGGTACACCAAAGTCCAAAAGCTTGATTTTTTAAATCAATTGTTACTATCTCTTTCTTGTTATCATTTTTGTTTGTTCGTTTGTTTGATTTTGACAATGTCCCATGCCCTGTGTCGACCTCCAGGAGCAAGAAAACTAATCATCTGCTCTTCTTTTTTCTTTTTCAAATTCAAAAATGAAGAGGAGAGTCAGGAGTTGCCAAAAGCTGGTTACTTAAAAACCCTAGGCATTCTGTCAAAACCTGATTTGGCTTATCACTTAGAATAATTAACATTTTATTAATATCAATATGTGCATTCATTTGTTAATAAGATTTTGACTTGATTTCTAAATCACTGACCTTAAGTAAAGAATTTCAAAATAGAGTCCTTCACAAATATTCTCATTTAAGGCATCTTTGCTTTTAACAGTTTAAAGTTATTCTTGGTGTTTAATCCATCATATTCTGACCTTCTCCATAGGAAAGAAAAATGTAAATCTCCCAGACAGCAGAGAACAAACTGTCATAAAAATGAAACTGTATTTTCTAATAGCTGTAGTTCTACAGTGCAGCTCTAAACCAAACTGTCAGTTCAGTTGCTTCACATTGTTAATAGAAAATACTTGCCTTCTAGCTTTGAACATGAAAAAAATACTCAGTCTATCAATTTTCCCAACTAGGAGATCCATGTGTTAGGCTCATAAAAAGAAATCGATGGCACATTAAATAAGGATAATGCAGTGAGGGTTTGGAGACTCTGCACAAAGCTGTTGAAGGGGTGAGAATGAACACAAGAGAGCACAGTGACCCTTGGCTAGTGAGGGAGGAGATTTTTATCACCCTTAGGTTTCAAGGGCCACCGGTAGGGCAAGTTTACTGAACTTCAGAAGGAGAGAGTAGAGTCATCACGAATGGAGCAATAACCTCGGCTTCAGGGACAAAGCCAGTTGCTGGCTGGAAAACAGAGTTGCAAACACCCTGATCTTCATCTCCATCATCAAATCTAAATCTTTCATTTTACTCACTGAATTCACCCAGCGGCCAGAAGCATAGGAAGCCCCTCGTTGATGGAATTTATACTGAACAGATCAGAAAGTTCAGTGGGGAGGCGAGGAGGAGAACTGAAGATGTAAGCAGAAGGCGTCGTCCCAAAGTATATTTGTATTGTACTTTGACCACATTTATTTTAGTGTGCTAGCTTATGTTTAAGAATATTTCAGCCTTTTTGCTATTATATGTTCAATTAATCATTATTTATTGACAGATGATAATGTATGTATCATTTACTTCAATGATCTCATCTTTAACTTTCCACTTTTTTTTTTTATAAGTTCAATAACATCTTCCATCCCTCTAAGGATATTAATTATGCTCGTTTTAAGTCTTCTTATTGTTCTTTACTCTCTTTCATCTGTTATTGTAGAACTTCCACTTGTTTATTTTATTTTATTTTACTTTAAATTTTGCCCTCTGTACTTACATTGCTGTCACGTCTCTAAATTATTATTATTTTTTTAAAGGTAAGTTTCTGCTAGACTATTTTTACTGAACAATCTTTTCGGCCGAGAAAGGAGTTTCATTCTGCTGTAGCCCACGTTCTGCTCTGTTCTCAGTTAAGCCTTCTTTTTGTGAATGAGGGAGGACATGCCCATGAGGCCTTTATTTTCCATTCCCATACTCAATGTATTCACTAAAGATATTACTCTCTGGACTTTGTAAGCAAGACTCGAAAATCAATACCTTTGAGAAAATTTTAATTTGACTACATTGAATTTAAAGTTTATTACACTAGTAAAATATTCTTAATACTATTTTTTATGAACTAGAAGAAAATGTTTAGAACATATGTACCAAAGGACCATAGTAGGACAACTATAAATCATTTAGGAAAATAGAAATGTCTTAATAGGAAAATAGGAAAAGTGTATGAATAGACATTTACTGGAGGAATCAAAAGAGTAGATCGAAAGAGCTTCAATTTCATTAATAATTAGGTAAAGCGAATTAAATCTGTGAAATAGGATCTTCTATTTTGAGATGCAAGAGCATGAATCAAACACATGTGTGAAGCTTAAATAATAACTGTTAATCCAACCTGTGTACAAACCAAACTAGTCCAGGAATTAAAATATTTCAGTACCTCAAAATCTTCCATGCCCCTTCCTTAGAGAAGCACCTATTATCCTACCTTTTAAATATAATTTTGTCACGGTGCTTCCAAAAGGTACACCATGTATGCATCTCTAAACAACAAACCTTTGTTTAACCTGCTTTGACAATTCACACATAATTTTCTTCTTTTTATTCTTTTGTGACATACTTCTTTTGTTCAATATATATTTATGAGAGACAACCCTGTTGCTGCAAGTAGCTATAATTTATTTTTTTCACTGTTCTATAGTATTCCATTGTTTATATAAATGACCATTTTTCTATTCTATTCTTTTTTGTTTGTTTTATTTTATCTTATTCTTTAATATTTTTAAATGTATTTTATTTATTGAATCAAAATCGATTATACATATTTTGGGGGTTGAACATTGAGGTATGTTGTTTGAATCAGTATTACTAGCATATATATTGTTACAAATCGTAATTATTCTTTATGCCCCTTGTCCAATCTCTCTCCTTCCCCCATTTCCTCACCCTGCCCCCTCTAATTGCCCTAGATTTCTTCTCTCCTTCTGAAAGAATAGTAGTTACTGTGTTAATTTGTTGCCTAGATGATCTGTCCAATGCTGAGAGATGTGATCAGGTCCCCCAATATTATCATAGAGCAGATGCTTCTTCTGTCACTCTGAAATGGGTTTTGTGGAAAGAGACATCCTCTTCTTTTCTTTGTCTCTGCTGGTGACTCTTCTTGTGTGAATGCACTCCAGTGGTTGGTAGACCATCTGCATGGTGGTTGTGGCATCTAGCCACTTTTGTGGCAGCCATGGTTATTGTGGTGGCCGTGGTGGGCCACCTACGTGGAGGTGCTGTTTTGGGTATGTTCCTTGGCACTGGCGGTATGCCAGCTAGTGGGGTGTGTTTGGTCCCCTTCTCCACACCTCTGAGAAGGGGACCCCACCTGGGTGGGCCCCAAGGCGCTGGAGCCATGTATCTAGTTGTGGGAGGGGTGGCCTGTCCCCTTCTCCATGCCTCGGGTCACTGGGTGAGACCCAAGGAGCTGACTTGGTGTTCCTGGTTGTGGGAGAAGGGTCCAGTCCCCTTCTCCATGCCCCAGGTCTCTGGGCAGACCCCAAGGCACTGGCGCCATGTGCCTGATTGTAGGAGGAGGGTCCAGTCCCCTTCTCCATGCCACGGGTACCCAGGTGGACCCCGAGGTGCTGGCATTTTGTGCCTGGTGTGGGAGGAGGGTCCGGTCCTTGGTTCCATACCTCAGGTCACTGGGCGGGACCTGAGGCACTGGCCTGGTGTGGCTGGTTGTAAGAGAGAGGTCCTGTTCCCTTCTCCTTTCCTCAGGTCCCTGGATGGGTGCACATTTGTGTCATCTGAAGGTGTCCCAGTTTGAGCTCACAGTATAATGTCCACCAAACTGAAAGGGATCAAGAGACCAAAGGATGAAACAGGTAACTCCATATGGTTTACATGGAGTTTATTTTTATCATCATCATTATTTTTATTGTTATCATTGATGGGTGGTTACTTATAAGGATCAGGCTGACTATTGACCCATCTGAATACTGTGCATCTGCTTTCTCTGCATCCCAAAGACATGAGAGAGAAGAGAGAGATGGGAGGAGTTGAGGAAAAAGTAGAGCCATGCAAAAAAGAGAAAAGCTGCGGAAGTGGAAAATTCTCAGGTGTTTTGAAGTCTTCTGTTGCTTATCTTTGTGGTTGCCAGTGTCATTTCCCTTATCTTACAAACACAGTCCTTTCTTCAGTTGCTGAGCAACTTGTGCAGGGGAAAAATTGTAATTACTAAAGCCATAGCTCTGAAAGCCATGAAGATAGAGTTCTGACCAGCATTCCTACAGAAAGTTTGGGTTTCTAGGAGCTGATATGGATTGAATTGTGTCCCCCAAGTATTATATATTAGAAGCTTGATCCTCACTATGACTGTTAAGGGAGTGGGAAATCCTATTATGGTAATCAAAAGGTGGGGCCTTCAATAGGTCTCCTTCAAGATTCTGAGGAGCACATACTAATTAATGCATTAATAATTGTGGTCACAAGCATAGTTGTGTGGGCTTTAAAAGGAGAGCATGTTAGCGGTAATCAAAAGGTGGGGCCTTCAATAGGTCTCCTTCAAGATTCTGAGGAGCACATACTAATGAATGCATTAATAATTGTGGTCACAAGCATAGTTGTGTGGGCTTTAAAAGGAGAGCATGTTAGAGTTTGTCTCTCTCTCTCATTCCACCATCTTGCAATGTGATACCTTGTGTTGCTGAAGTTAACACCGAGGAAGACCCTCACCAGATATGTTTCCCAGACTTTGGACTTCCCAGCCACTGAAATTGTAAGCAGTAAATACTGTCTTTTAAATAAATTACCCAGTTCCAAGTATTTTGTTATAAGCAACAGAAATGGGCTAATCCAGGAGCAAAGTTGATATGAAAATACTTGAGAATATGTTCTGAGAAATATATCCATTATTTTATCTAGGACATATAACTACCCAAGGAATTTTAAGGGCAAAGATACGTGGATACTTATTTAATTAAAGACTGACTTTTTTTTCAATTTATATTTTTTCTGTGGCAGATGAGATTTTCAAAATCATATTTTTCACCCATCAGCTTAGCAAAAAAAAAAATGAAAGTTTAATAATATCAAATTGTCATTTATAATGTAAAACCACTTTCGATGTCAATTTTTGACATCTATTAAATTTTACAATGTGCGTACCTTATAAATGCAATTTTCTTTAACTCATGATCTCTCTTAAAGAAATACTAACATCTTTGTGCATAAAATGTTGTACAAGGATGTCTATTGCAGCTTTTTTTAGTTGAAATACTCAAATCCCCCAAAATAGATTAAACGTCCATTGATAGAGAAATGTCTAGTTAAATTACAGCGTATCCAAGAGCTAAATGAATAATATAGATTCATTTACTGAATCACTAAGAGTTCCAACACGTATTATTGAAAACTAAAAGTACATTGTTGTGGTTAAAAATATATACAAAAAGTATTAGATTATCAGATGAGACTCACATGCATCAGAGATCTTATGCCACTGAACTGATAATTTCAAGAATAAATGTTATTGCAATGCAAAAGTGGAGAAGAGTGAGGTTGGGTCACACTGTGTGGCATGGCTCCTTTGGTCTGTTCCTCTCATAGCAGATGTGTTTTGGCCAATGATAGAGATGATGTTTCTATGTGAGGCATGTACTCACCACATTTACACAGAGGAGACATTTAAATTAAGAAATACCTTATTTTGTCTTTATTTAGTCTGAGAAACTATACCCCATTGGTCAAAGGAATTTAAATTTGTTTACTATAAACAATCCCAGGGCAGGGGGGACTTACATTTTGCTACAAGCATGATTTCATAGGTAGAAAATTCCCTCCTAGACAATCATTAGTTTGTTTGCCTGGAGGCCTGTCAGTAGTTTGTTTACTTACAAAGAAACCTGCCTTCTATGTCTCCAGCCTGCTCCTTATCAAAGAGAAAGAAGAAACTGCAGGATTAATGTTTATATCCATTTATTTTTCATATGGTTTATAAGTAGAATAGGTGATAATACATTTTCCTATAAACTTGTATGATTGCATTAAAAAATGTCTGGAAGTATGTAAACCACACTGATAGCAATGGTTGTCTGAAGATTAACTAAAGCACAATGGATTTATTTATGATTGATTTTTTTCAAGGGTGCCACATTCTTGTATTACTTGCATAAGTAAAAATGTATTTAATATAATTTTCGCACGTGATAATTATACTGTATACAATCATGTGCTGCTTAACATTTCTGTCAATGACTAACCTCGTATAAGATGGTGGTCCTCCCATAAGATTATAATGAAACTGGAAAATTCCTATTGCCTTGTGATGTCGCAGTCTTCATAATGTCATAGCATAACACATTATTGACCATTTTGTGGTGATGCTGGTGTAAACAAACCTACTGAGCTGCCAGTTTTATAATAGTACATAAAATTATGCATAATACATCGTTCTTGATAATCATAATAAGCAGCTATGCCACTGCTTTATGTGTTTACTATGGTATACTTTTTGTCGTTATTTTAGAGTGTATTTCTCCTGCTTATATATAAAAGAAAAGTTAATTGTAAAACAGCCTCAAGCAGTTTCTTTAGGACATATACCGAAAGAAGACATTATTATCATAGGAAATGACAGCTCCATGTGTGTTATTGTCCCTGAAGACCTTCCGGTGGCACAAGATGTAGTAGTAGAAGATAGTGATATTGATAATTCAGAACCTGTGTAGGCCTAGGCTAATGTGTGTGTTCATGTTTTAGTTTCTAACAAAAAACACAAAATAAGACAAAATAAAAAATGCTTAGAATATAAGGATTTAAAGAAAAAATATTTTTGTACAGCTGTACAATGTGTTTGTGTTTTAAGCTAAGAACTATTGCAAAAGAGTCGAAAATTTAAAAATAATTAAAAGTTTATAAAGTGAAAAATTACAGTAAGCTAAGACCTAATTTATTATTGAAGAAAGTAAAATATTTTTTATAAAGTGAGTGTAGCCTAAATGCACAGTGTTAATAAAGTCTACAGTAGTGTACAGGAATGTCTTAGGCTGTATGTTCACATATCACTCACTGACAGACTCATCCAGACAGCAAGACTCATCCAGTCTTGCAAGCTCCATTCATGGTAAGTGCCCTATATAAGTGTACCATTTTTTATCTTTTATGCCATATTTTTACTGTACATTTTCTATGTTTAGATATGTTTACATACATAAATAGTTATTATTGTGTTACAATGGCCTACAGTATTCAGTACAGTAACATGCTATACAGGTTTATAACCTGTGAGCAATCAGCTATTCCATATAGATTAAGTGTGTGGTAGGCTATATCATCTAGATTTGTGTAAGTGCACTGCACGATGTTTACACAACCACAAAATTGCCTAATGACACATTTGTCAGAACGTATACCCATGTTAAATGACACACTGCTTTTGCTTTAGGAGACATACATAGTAGTATCTATAGGTGAAGCACAGGGGTCAGCAAACTGGGGCACATCAGCTGACTCTGTCCTGCTGCCTGTATGTGTACAGCCTGCAAGCTAAGAATGCTTTTCACATTTCTGAATGATTGAAAACAAGTCAACATAAGAACAACATCAGCAGCACATAAAAATTTTATGCAATTTAACATCCATGTTCACACATAAAGTTTTATTACATCCTAGCCACATCAGTTTGTCTATGTATTGTTTATGGCTACTTTTGTGCTACAACAGTTTAGTAATAGTAACAGAAACTACTATAAGGTTCACAAGCCTAAAACATTTGCTATCTTTCCCTTTGTGTAAATAAACAATTTGCCGACCTCTGCTGTCTCAGTCAGTTTTCTGTTGCTTATAACATAATACCTAAAACTGGGTAATTGATAAACAAAATGTATTTCTTATAGCTCTGATGGCTGGGAAGTCCAAAGTCAAGGGGGTGCATCTTGTGAGGGTCCTCTTACTGGAGGGGACTGTTTGCAAAGTCCTGAGATAGTGAAGGGCATCACATGGCAGGGGAGGGGGCAGTAAGCATGTCCACATGCTTTCTTCTTCTCATTATAAAGTCACTAGTCTATTCCCATGATTACCCATTAATCTATTAAACCATTAATCCATAAATGGGCTGTGCCATAATGATCCAATCATCCCTTAAAGGGTCTACTTTTCAAGTACCATAGCTGTGTTGCCCTATTAATACTGTTAAAATAGGGATTAAGTTTTAATGTGAGCTTTGGAGGGTATAGATATTTCAACTATAGCACCTGATGAATCATTGTAATGTTTAGAACTAATTTTTAAATATGTTCAACAAAATTTACACCACACACACATACACACACATGGAATAAATTACAGGTATATGGATATTCACTCATTCTTGCAACTTTTCTTTATTATATTTAGAATATTTTCTAAATTATAGTTGGGGGAAATTTTAACAATTGATAGTTGCTAGATAACATATCTTGTTCATATTATACAACTTTTAGTGTTGATACAGTCATTAAGGCTTATAAAGGACTCTTGTCTCTAGGAAATAATTACTTGGACAAGAAGTGAAAATAAAGGCAGAAAATAATACAAAATATAAGACGGAATAAAATAAAGATGGCAGTACAATGCCATAAAAAGGTAGTAGTTAGGGGGAGAAGTCTCTAAGATGATTTGAATAGAAAGGTGGGGTTTTTTTTGTTTTTTTTTGTTTTTTTTTCTGAAACTTCCAAACTGGTTTTAACACTGTTCCTTTCATACTCAAGTATCATAGAATTTTTCCAACATTTTCATTCCACTAATCTTTCCTAACTTATGTTAAATTTAACTGTGTAGATTACCTTTATCGTTTAGTCTAAAATTTAATTTATTTGAATGCAAGAACTATCACACAATTCTTATTCTTTATCAGTATTGTGAACATAGTTGAAAATCATTATGCATGTAATAAATTGAGTTATAGAGCCATTGGAAGCTTAGCTGATATAAAGATGATTCAATTTTGTGTCTTAGAACTTTTCAGAGACTAAGTACAGAAAATTAAAGAAAATACGGAAGAATGCAGGTTTGAAATATCAAGACAATTAGAGCACAAACTTTAAGAAGGCAGATAATATATTCTTTCATTAGTTTGTACATTGTAACTAGTGGTTAGTTCACTGTCATGCACATAACATATTTCCATGAGTGCTTATTGAATAGAATATAGAATATCATTATAGATTAAATAGAGGAGAGAAACTAGAGGTAAATCAGTGTGAAGAGTAAAATTAATTTAATTCGCACACAGTCCATAAATTGGGCCATTTGAAACAATGATCTATAAAAAATGAAGTGATTTCAATGGATAGAAATGCAACTATTTTTCTCTTTTTAAAATTTATCCATTCAAGCACTACCTGAAAAAAAAATGTGACTTTCTAGTCTTGCTTTTGTATCCCTACCAAGCTCAGATAATTTTGGTCTTTGGTGACCTTTCTAAGCTAAGTTTTGTGTTGAAATGGTATGGATGAATGAGTAATGTTTCCTAGTACAGTTTATTTTATTCGATTTCCTAAGTAATGAAAACTTTTTTTTTTTTACCTTCAACCCAGGAGAGTTGTGAAATAAACTACCTATTTATTTCTAATCTAAGCATATTTGAAAAACAAGCAGAGAAACTTTTATCAGATTTTTTTTTATGTTCAAGAGTTTCCACACTTCCTTATACATTTAAAGGTCTACTTTTATTTTTTTTTTCCCCAAAATATGAAGTGCTGCTTTAAATGCCTTTAACCCATTTTCTTAACAACTTTGTTTTTGTTCTTTGAGGATCTCTTGCTTTCTTCCTTTCTTCAGAAATGATCCAAGAGCAGATTAGCTGACATGCAAGGAAAGGTTAACAACAAAGTTCTTCACCTGTGCAGTAACTCTTCTAAGTAATAGAGAAGTTACAATTCCAATGTATTACAACTATGAGTAGTCATCTGTATGTGTGTGTTGCAAAATGTAGCTACCAATGTTAAAAACTTCCCTTCTGAGATTTCAGTGACTAATAATTTCTTTTTCACAATTAGGACAATTTCTAAATAGAGAAATGAAAATAAAACATATCAAAGACACATATTTTCCTTTCTAGTATTCTGAGGATTGTGACGACTTACTCATAGCATATCAACCTATACTTTTTAGGATACGTAAAAAATCCTATAATAGAAATAAATGGCTTATACCTATTTGATAATGCTTTAGATAGACACTTTTCTCTTTTAATTTGATTTGCTACTGCAAATGTTACCTCTTGTATTTCTGTATTGTTTAAGTCAAGTTTGCACCTGAAAACAGTACCTGTGAATTGGGTACTAGTGCATTTAATCTATTTTCTGTTGCTCATAATGGAATACCTAAACCTAGATAATTTATAAAGAAACAACATTTATTTCTTACAGTTTGGAGGCTGGGAAATCCATGGTTCAGGGGGCACATCTGGTGAGAGCCTTCTTTGGGGTGGGAATTTACTACAGCGTCCAACAGCAATGCTGGATATCACATGGTGAGTATGGGAAGAGAAAGAGAGCTAACCTTCTCATTTTCTCTCCTTATAATGCCATCAGAGCCACACCCATGACAACGTATTAAACCATCAACTCATTGCTCCATGAATGGATCAGTCCTCTTAAAGGGCACAATTCTCATGATCCAATTACCTACCAAAGGCTCCACCTTCCACCACCATGTCAGGGGTTAAGTTCCAATATGAGCTTTGGGGGACATTCAAATTATAGCAACTAGGTTCAATAGTTATACTTTAAAAAAGAAGCATAATAATTAGTGAAGTAGATTGAAGGAGAACTTAGGGAAATGCAGCACTTTTCAAAAGTAATAACAGATTCAGTCATGCATTAGGCAGCCTAACATGTATATAACTCAATGAAACGACTTAAGTTTCAAATTCTTAATTCTAAGCTATTCTAGTATCAATAAAGCATACCCATTCCTTGTTAATATACTTTGGGAATTAAGATGAAGTATATATAAATAAACAACCAAACTTTTTCTTTTTGTTCTTTAGAAGATAGTTTGATATAATGAGAGAACTATGTTTTGATTACAGATTTGTGGCCTAATGAATATAAAACCTGAATCAGGCTATCTTATTTCTTTCAGTTACACTATCCTTTTTGTAAATAACCCATATAGTTAGTAATATTTATTTTACAGGAATAGTGTGAGGTTAAATGACATAAGATATATAATAGTCATTGAATACTTATTGAATAAATCTGTCCCTATATATTTTTATGTGCTTACCCCATATGTTCTCATTAAATACTTTATTTTAAATACCAAGTCTTTTATGTTTTTTCTTATGCTTAGTATAGTATAGAGTTCTGCATACAATAAAATCATAATGCAATCTTTTTGCTTTACTAATTCTGAGTGAGAATACATTATTTGGTTTCCTCTCCCTTAATTATGTCTAGTTAATGGCATTTGCATTGCATATTTTTGTCTCATTTTCTCTTTTGAACTATTCTCATTCTCATTGTGGTATAGAGTTTCTTATTGCCTAATACAGTCTTGCTTCAGGGCCTAAGTCTCTTACATAATGAAAATCCAGGTCTTTAACAGTTCGCTCTAGAATACTGATTTAGACTAAGTTTTTGGAATGAGCCAAATGATTCCAAATTCTTGTTTTCTATGTGCTAACATCCAAAGGGCTCAAGAATTCTGGGAAAAAATAGCAGAATTAAGCTGGATAATTCTACTTTAAATTCAGAATTACAAATCTGAAAAAGGATACTCAATAGTGCTAAACATTCTATTATAGTTTCTCAATGCATTCACTCTTACATTATTCATGATGACAATCTTCTACAAAGCTACTGCCTGTGTGATACAATAGATGATGTGTTGATGGCCTCTCCCAATAACAAGTAAATAGAAGTCATCAGGCAGGAACGGCCTTATTCCTCCATTACAAATTTTCCTACTTGTCTACATGTGCTACTATCTCTTTTCTCTTATTATCATAACAGATCTGTCCTTTTCATCAAAATTGATTCTCTCAGCTCTGCTTCCCACTCTGCTAGATCATTCTCTTTATTAATTTGCATCTCCCTCCTGTTACAAGTTTATATGGACCTCCTGTTTTCCTCCAGTTACCACTTCATTTTCTACTCTTCTCTTCAAAGAAAAATTAATAATAGAAAGTTTCCTTCAGTATCTCCTATACTGTCATTAGTTCATTTAGTAGACTTCTTTCTTTTTTCTTTACTGAAAGTGTTTCTTCTTTATACACCTTTTCTTGCTGGGTGTTCTAATGCATTTCTATAGGTATAACAGCCATTTATAAGATAACAACATCTCAGAATATTTCAAACCTTGACATTTTTTCTGAGTTATAGCTTTGTATAGTCATTTACTTACCTAATATGTCACCTGGGATGATTCATAAGTAACTTGAATTTATACTGTTTCAAATAGAACTTTGGTTCATTCTCAGCTTTAAAGTTTTTTTTTTTTCTTCTTCCTAATTCAGCTGGTGCTGTCATTGATCCTGCCTTATCTAGTCTTCCAAAATCTCATCCGTCAATAGTTCTTGTTCTTCAAAATCAACATACTTTAAATAAATCTTTTATTATATTGAACAAACTCTTCATCTTCTCTTGTTTTGCTTCAACAGTTTTCTAGTTGGTTTTCCTGGATTTATCTTTGTTCCCATGAAAATCATTTTTGGTTTAAAAGCCAGAAAAAAAAATTATTTCCTTCCTTCCTTCCTTCCTTCCTTCCTTCCTTCCTTCCTTCCTTCCTTCCTTCCCTCCCTGCCTCCTTCCCCGCCTGCCCTCCCTCCCTCCCTTCTTTCTTTTGTAACCATTTAATTAGCTGTGAAATACAATTCAAAATCTTCTCCAAGAGTGGTAAAGTCCTCCATGACAGTAGTCCTACCCTGCCCTGTGCACTCATAGGCACCACTCAACCCCTCACTCTTTGTGAGAAATGTCTCCTTCTATTCTTAGGACATGGTTTTTCCTATGTCATAGATTTTGCACAAGTTAACTCCTTATCTTGGAACCCTTATAATTTGGCTGTTCAGTCAAACGGTTTCTTCCCCATATTTTACTTATAACTTTACATTTCATGTTCTCAGACAGGCTTTGCATGACTCCTTGATACTACCTGTTATTTGTTTTGATAGAACATGGTTTATCATAGAATATGGTGATACTTTCATCACAATTGATACTCTTTGCTTATTTATGTACATTTATTTTATCTCTTACACACTGTAATATAAAAGACCTCAGGGATAGACCATGAATTTCATAATTTAGCACAATACTTATAAAGATTAATACTACTGTTTTTTTTCTTTTTTATTCATTTTACTTTTAAATTTTTATTTTGAAATTATTTTAGACTTGAAAAAATTTGAAAAAATACTGTGAAATATTCCTATATATTCTTCCCACAGTTTCCCGACTGTTAACATCATAAATAATAGAACAGTTATTAAAAATTAGGAAATTGACATGGAATTAGTAATTTATTTCCAGGCCTAATTCACATATTCTGATAATGATCATTAATGATCTTTGACCAGGATCAAAATTGGGGTCACATATTGCATTAAGTTGCTACATTTCTTTATTCCTTTTAATTCTAAGATGATTCATCAGTTTTTATTTGTCTTTCATAATCTTGATACTTTTGAAGAGTTCTAGCAAGTTATTTTGTAGATTATTGTAAAATTTGAGTTTTTCTGGTATTTCCTTATGTTTAAATTCAGGTAACATATTTTGGCAAAAATATGACAAAGCTAAGCTTGCCCTTCCTTGTGTATCATATCAGGAGCTCCATGGTGCCATGATGTCCAATTGCTGGTGGTGTTGCTCGAATCACTTGGTTAAGATGCTGCTTGCCAGATATGTGCACTTTAAAGTTACTGTTTTTTAAATCAGTATTTTGTTGAAAGATACATGAAAACTATGTAAATGTTCTTTTCATCGTTTCACTTACTAATTTTGGCAGTCTTGTCTGAAACAATTTTATGCTATTTGCTAAGTAGTTTCTACTTCCATTATTCTTTCTACATTTAATACTTAGAATTCTATTAGATAAAACAGTTTTCCCTTCTTCCACTTTATTTTTTCAATTACTTATTTATAGCACTATAAATTTATGTGTATTTGGTTTACTTGATCTTAATAATCCATTACCATCATTATTTCCTTGTTCAAACTATCTCAGTTTTAGTCACTGAGAGCCACTTCAAGTTGTTTCTTATCTTCTTTGGCATATATTCATCATTTGTTGGAATGTCCTTATTTTCTTACACCAAAAAATGTTTCAGACTCATCTTGTTCTTTCTGTTCCCCAGACCCAAAATCAGGCATTGCTCCAAGGACCCCTGTTTCCTTTTATAGAAAAATGAAGTGAATCCAAGGTTTGAATAAAAAATATACTTATTACTATTGCAGTGCAATTGTTTCTAAGTCTTCTCAGTGGTTAAAACTATGTCCACATACATATTATTATTTTATCTATCCCAGATTAAAAAAATGTAAATACATATTAATTCCTCTGATTCTAATGAAACACCCCAAGGTTTATTTTATTCTGCCCTCTTTCTTATTTGTAACTCCTTTCTCTAAGACTGGGACATCAATATCTTGTTATCTTTAATAAACTCAATATATTTATGTATTTGGTTTTATTTTCTATGGCACCTTCCTCTTTCTAGCATAACATTTACTAGCTTAAGCATCTATAATAGTGACTGATATATATTTAATACTCAAATAATATATGTTAAATAAGTAATGTATACATAAATCAATACAAAATTGAATATCATGAAATAAACTTAATAAATTATTACATCATTCCAAAGGAGAAAATGCTTACTTGTGTGATAATGCTTACTTGACTGATACAGCTGATTTCCTATTTCTCCAAAATCAACTATGAAGCCATTATCATTTGTAATTTTGCAGTAGTTGTTAATAAACAAAAAATATAGATCATACCACTCTTTAATTGCTTTCATTTCTTTAAAAAATATAAATGTATTTGATATCCTTGCTGTCATGTATTTTATTTTTATTGCTTTCTGTTATATAAGCAAGAACTTCTGGAAAGGGAGGAAAAGAGAAATATCAATTATGTTAGAAATTGTCGAAGATGATTATAATATAAATTCCTTGAAGATGGTAATTACTTAAAGAATTTCTTTCTCATCATAATATATTGGCCTGTAATTTTCTTTTCATGTAATGTCCTGGTCTTGCTTTGATATCAGGGTAATGCAGACCTCATAAAATGAGTTTGGAAGAATTCCTTCTTCTATAAACTTTTTTGGAAGAGTTTTAAAATTAATATTAGTTATTATTTAAATGTTTGGTAGAACTCAGTTGTGAAGTCCTCAGGTCCTGGGATTTGCTTTGATGGGGGATTTTTTATTATTTATTCAACCTCCTTATTCATTTTTGATATGTTTAGATTTTCTACTTTTTCATGGTTCAGTTTTGGTTGCATGTGTCAAGCAACTTATTTATTTATTCTAGGTTATCCAATGGCATATAACTGTTCACAGAAGTTTCTAATAGTCCTTTGAATTTCTGTGGTATCAGTCATAGTGTCTTCTCTTTCATTTCCAATGAAAAGAGTTTCCATAAAATGGCTTGTCATAACCTTGCTTGTCAGCATTCCTGGGTGAAGAAATGTATACTTAGAATCATTGAAGAAAGAAAATTTCCCTTGTTTCCTGCAAATCAGGATATTGGCCTATTAAATATATATTTCAAAATATGAAAAATAGATCAGGTAAAAGACATAAAGAAAAATCACAATTTGTAATAATGAATATGCTAAAAATAAATAATACAAATTAAGAAAAAAAAAAAGAAAAAACCACAGGACATATAATATATATAGTAACTGATACATGTTAACTGTTTTATCATGAAAACTATTTTTGACTATTAAAAGACATTAAAGATAAAATGCACAGGTTTATTTTCTAAACCAGGTGCCCAGAAAAGCACACGTAAAACTCATAACTTTTTCATGTAACAATGATCAGAAGCTTGCTATTTTTACTATTCCCATTTTATAGATAAAAAACACAAGGTTCATATTTGTGTCATTTAATTATATCAGAGAGCCAATTCCCAGAGATTTTTTTTTTCTGCTTATTTTGTCATAAAGAATGAGAAGTAGACTCAGCATCAAGTTTGTGATAAGCAAATACTATAATAAGAAAGCAGAGCAATTGCTGGCTAGGAACTGTAAGAATATTTTAGCTTTCAGGCTAACAAAGTAATACATAATAAATGAGCCAACAAAATTAAATAATTATATGAATAAGAGGACCTAGGATATAAATAAGCCAATGAGAAGTAAGACCTATTTCTTATTTAAATTTAGTGAGATAAATTCATTCAATCTATAGATATTGTTTTGCTACCTCATTAGACATAAATATTTTCTCTGAGAAATAACACATTATATTTAAATTTATTACATTATCTAAGAAACATAGCATTATAATAAAGCAGGTACCAACCAAAAATGTTTTACTCATTTATTTTCATATAAAATATAGTGTCAAGTATATTGAAAAGTCTGAGCATTGTCTTTAAGTGGGATTATTTTCTCATTGAATAGTATAACTTCTTGATAATAAGAAAATTAAATAAGATAAATGGGAAAAAACTTCCAGCAGAAAACTATCTTCTTTTCTTTCATTTATGTCATGATCTCCTCAAAAAAACAAACACAGTAGTGAGGAGACATAATGGAAAAACGCATGGGTAACATCATCAACAAAACTGGTAACAAGTAATCAACATAACCCGGAATACCAGAGTAATTGGTCAAATCTTTAGCAGCATAGGACCAGCACTGGGTGGGATTAATTACAACTATAAAAATAAAGAAAAGACAAATATTGAAAGGTTCTACAATTAATAGACTACAACCAGAAATCAACAATATTTGCCCTCCAAATAGACCATCTACTCTGAAGAAAAACACTGGGAACAAAATAAATATTATCCTCAGAGATCCAATCCCCCATAGATACCCAAGGGAAGACAGTATATCAAGGACACAAATGGGCTTAACTCACTATTAAATGAAGTATTTTCAGATTTGCTGTTGAAGCAGAATCCAGTACATTCTGTGAGTAAGAGACATACTAAACAAAGCAGTTCTGAATTATTTAATATAAAAGGAAGATCAGATAACAAGACTGTGAAGCAGTTGGCACAATTTTGCTTTGAGACAAGGTAGAATTTAGGACAAAATATGCTTAACAAGATAAGGAAAGAAAATTTATTATTTTATTATTATATTGAATATAATATAATAGATATTAATAAAATGTACCAAATTACAACTTTTATGCAGCAGGAATGACAGAAAGTCACTTCTGTCATTATGTCATTAGAAAGTCATTAAAGAATGTAAACAAGTCTTATTTTCAGCAATCAGAAAAAAATACTGTAGTTAGTGACAAAAAATTTCTCCCTGAAACAGAAAGTCACTTCTGTCATTATGTCATTAGAAAGTCATTAAAGAATGTAAATAAGTCTTATTTTCAGCAATCAGAAAAAAATACTGTAGTTAGTGACAAAAAATTTCTCCCTGACCAAACTTTAGTTGGCTCCTCTGAGCCATCTTCTTGACTAGGTTTCTACCTAGGCCCCTGTCCTTGCCTGGCCTGAATAGCCCACTTTTAGCAACAATCCTGCTAAGTCAGTTTAGAGAGAATTCCCACTCTTGATATCTGATTGCCCTGGCCTGCTTTTAGAAAGAATCTTAAGTTAACTTAGCAAGAATTTCCTGTTGGAAAAATAGAATAATTTAATCAGGTTCCCCTTGCCTCAGGGCTGGTTGGGGGTGGTGCAGCATTCTTTGTAAGCAAGTTGTGTGTGGGTGGAGTTGGTGCACATGTGCGATCCCACCATCTTGGCTGGCATCTACCTTGGCTGGCATCTGCCTCTGGCATCCGCTACTCCCTGTGGCCATGCTCTCTCACCTACAGCTTCCAAGGACCTGTTTGCTGGTTGCCTAGTTCAACCAGCAAAGGCTCTGGTGACCCAGCCTGGAGTGTGGAGGGCTCTGATGACCCAGCCTGGAGTGTGAAGGGTTTGTAATCCAGTTGTGAATGGGCTTGAGGGGTCTATGAACTCCAGACCCATCCCTAGCTCGACAATTGGCCCAGTTGGTACAGGATTACGGGCAGGTAAAAGAGCTTGACAATTGCTGATGTCAGCAGGAATCTGGCATTAGTCCTAGCCTGACATTCCCCTACTCTTGATATCTCCTTTACCTAATTTTTCCTCCACTGACTAAATCTTACTTTTTGACTATAAATTCCCCCTTGTCCTTGTATGCAGAGTTGAGCTCAGTTCTGTACTAATGTCTCTTTTCCCATATTGCAAAGTTTCTGAATAAAATTTACTTTTACCACTTTAACTACTGTCTGGCTCTGGTTCTCCTTGACATCACTATTTGAAGAATCATTTTAGGGGAAAGGAATAAATGCAAGGTCAGAGTCCATTTGCCCAGAGATACAGAGATAATGATGATGATGGCTTGGACAATGATTACAATGGACTGAATTGTTGCTTCTCCCAAAACTCGGTAAATTGAAATTCTAACCCAAAATGGTGGTATTAGGTGGCCGGGCTTTGGGAGGTGACTAAGTCATAAGGGTGGAGCCCTCCTGAATGATATTAGTGACCTTAGAAAAAGGACACCAGAGAGCTCTCTCATTCTCTTTCTGCCATGTGAAAATATAACAAGGAGAGAACTGTCTGCAGCTCAGAAGGGGTCATCACCAAAGCCTGACCAGTCTGGTACCCTGATCTCAGATTCCAGCCTCCAGAATTGTGAAAAATACTTTGTTAGAGCAGCCAGAAATAACTAAGACAGTGATAATAGATATGGTGACAGAAAGAGTAAACACATTTGAGATATACTTTGGAGAAAGAAATAACAGGACTATCAGTTACGTGGATATTTGGCATGAGAGAAAAGAGAAATTGTGATTAAACAGCTCTGTATCTAAGTGGGAAAGTTAGAGAACAATCAGAGATAAAATAAAAATTGTGAAAATTATCAACATGTATGAGGCTTTTAAAAAAATCTTTTGGTGAAGTCACCCAAGCAAGGGATTAGACAGACAATGTAAATTAATACAAAATGAGGAGAGAAAATAAATGTGTCAAAACCAAACTGAGAACAAAAGTTGAGGCGGCAAGAAAAAAATACAGGTTGGTATAGTTTTAGAGGAATCTATAATGGAAAATGGTTTGAAGAGGAGGAAGTTGTCAACTGTTTGAAATGTTGCTGAGACTTTGGGAAATTTGACTAGTGCCCATTTAGAAGTTATTGGCAGTCACCAAAAGAACATTTTCATTAGAATTATGCATAGGAAACTAGATTAGATGAGATGAGTGGGTCCTTAATTCCAGAATTATGGCAAAATCGAAAACTCAAAAAAAATCTCATTAGAAAAACAAGAAATGTAACATGAACTATAGTAACCACCCATTTACATACATATTAGAGGATTTCAGGTTCAGCTCACGATTAACTAGCACATAGTGAACAAACCCACACAATGAAAATGACTATAGAAGCTGGGCAAAATGTATCAGACAACTATTTGAAGGTACTAGAGAACAACCAACATATACAAAGCTTGAGGGATTTATCATTAAGGAGTAATAAACACGCACAATAAATTACATTCACCCACATTTTTCCTCCCAACAGCATTTCCTAATACTGATGTGAAGAAAAGAGAGCACTGTCAGAAAGTGAAGTTTTACTATGTTGAGGAGACAGAGTTCAGAGTCTTGAGCATCTAGTGAGCCTGGGGCTCATGGGACAAATTTCCAAGAAAAAAGTAACCACAGGGAAGGAGGCCAAAAAATCTGCATACAAAAACCCTTTAAATATGGCCAGCTTTAAAGGTATATATGCATTTGGTGATACTTCAGAAGCCCAGAAGAAAACAATTAACGGAAGGTGGGACTACTGAGCTTAGATTTCAGCTGCTGGTTTAGAGAATAAAGATGTTGTGATTCAAATATATGGCCAGCTTTAAAGGTATATATGCATTTGGTGATACTTCAGAAGCCCAGAAGAAAACAATTAACGGAAGGTTGGACTACTGAGCTTAGATTTCAGCTGCTGGTTTAGAGAATAAAGATGTTGTGATTCAAATATTGACAATTACAGAGGATGAGATGGAAGTGAGAATCTACATGGTTAGATGTGGTCATTCCCATGGGGGGTGGTACAATCCTGATGCTTGTAACACAAAGTTATTTTTATTTATATAAAAAAGCTGAACATGAATAGGCATAAGATAATAGCATGTCATAAATCAAGGATAATGATATATCTGTAGTTTTCTGTAGTTAAGACCTAATTAAAAAGTACGTTACTGATCACATTCACAGATTAAATGGGAAAAATCACATCATTTCAATAGATGCAGATATGTAAGATCTGTATCTTAACAAATATAGATACAGAAGAAGTATTTGGTGAAAACTATCATTGGTTCATGATATTTACTCTTATTAAATGAGGATTAAAAAGATGCTTCATTAACCTTATAGAACATATCTTTTGAAATCCTATAATAAACTTCATATGAAATAACATGGAAATGTTAGAAGACCCACCTTTAAATATGAAAACAAGAAAAGATGCTATGTTAGTTTCCTATGGCACCTGTAACAAATTAACTACAAACTGGATATATTAAAGAAACACAAGTGTATTCTCTTACAGTTCCGAAGGCCAGAAATCCATCATCAGTTTCACTGGGCCAAAACCCAAGTGCAAACAGGGTTATACTTCCACCACAGAGTCCAGGCGAGAATTATTCCAGAAATAATCCAAAAAATGCAGCTTCTAGAACTATTTTATTTTTGTCTTGTGACCCCTTCCTCCTTCTTCAAAGCCAGCAGCATAGCATCTTCAGATCTCTCTCTGCTTCCATCATCACAGAACTTTCTGCATTCTGTGATGCAGAATCTGCAAAGATTCTGCAAATCTTCCTCTCCCTCACTGTTGAATTTAGAGCCCACCAAGATAATCCATAATAATTGTCCATCTCCAGATTCTTAACTTAATCACATCTATAAGTCTCTTTGCTATATAAAGTAAAATTTATAGTTTCTACGTATTAGGACCTGCATATCCTCATGGGCCATCATTCAGATTCCCTCAGATGTCCATTCTTACTGCTCCTATTAAGTATGGTATTTTTCTGATGAACTTTTTTGAGAAGGTTTGCTCTGAAGAAGAAAAAAATCAAAATGTTCTGTACTTGTAGAATATGAGATGAGGGAATTTTTTTTTAATGTCATACAAATCATATTCATACAAAAATAGTAATGATATAGAAGAAAAATGGAAATGACATAAAAGGAAGAAGGATTGACAATAGCAACCATGTAAATTCTGCAGGATAAAAGTTGGGATTGGATATTGTATAAAAATTGCAGAATTACATTTTGATGGATACGTTTCACACCATTTTTTATAGTGCTTCCTGGATTGATTTTAATTACTTTCCTGCCAACAGATACTAATTTTGAAAATAATTGACTAGGATAAGAGAAAAATGGAAAAGGAGACAGTGCATGGGAAATTCTCAGTGATCTAAATGGAAAAATGTAATCAGTAGATGTATCAGTCTGTGTCTGTTGCTTATAACAAAATACCTAGAACTGGGTAATTTATAAGAAAATGAAATTTATTGCTTGTAGTTTCAGAGGCTGGGAAACCCAAAGTCCAAAGAACACAGCTGGTGAAGGCCTTGATGGTGGCAACAGTGACGCCGGGGTCTCACATGGCAGAAAATGATGGAGCAGAGAGAATAACCTCTCATGTCTCTTCTCTTAAAGCCCTCAGAAGCATGCTCATGACCACCATTTTTAATCCATGCACTACAGCATGGGCCTATAATTTAATCACCTCTTCAAGGCCTCACCTTTCAGTTACTATAACAGGATT
The DNA here is from genome assembly GCF_000696425.1 of Galeopterus variegatus. Lineage (NCBI taxonomy): Eukaryota > Metazoa > Chordata > Mammalia > Dermoptera > Cynocephalidae > Galeopterus > Galeopterus variegatus. The sequence goes on from NW_007729998.1 coordinate 41,428, forward strand.
TCCCACCCTCAACAGTTGCAGTGTGAATTAAGCTTCTAATTTATGAACTTTGGGGACACAAATTAATCAACCCACATCAGACATTGAACAAAAGCAGGCACATGATGCTTGATGAAAAGACATCATATATCTGACAAGTAGTTGTAAAGTGTATGTATTATACACTTCCAAAATTTCTATCATAAAGTAAAACAAACAAACAAACAAAACCACACAGGGGCTCAAAATACAGAAATAACTCTTATACTCTATTATTTATATATTCAATCTCTTTGTTTTTTGGTGGGTGTCCTCATGCAGTTTCAATGCAGCCACTGTTATCTTTTATGAACATATACAACAAACTTATATACCTTTCCATAGTGTCTAAACATCTATTGTAAACCAAATCTTAACATCACAAAAAATCTAAATTATAAAACAGAAAGAAAAACATGTGCTAAATACATACTAATGTAATTTATTATAATGTTGTATATGATAAGTTTATTTAGGACTTAATCAGCAAGGTGGGGGTATAAGAAGGACAGAAATCTAGATTACAATACTAGAAAATTTAGAAATGTAGTAAAGATGAGTTCAATAATTTGATCCTATGTGACTGGTCGTCAACTACAGATCATAGGGGTAATCAATCATGTCCATGATCTTTTTTTGGTAATAAAGTTTTACTGGAATACAGTGACATGTTTTTTTTGGTTTTGGGGGTTTTATTAACATATTGTCTATGGCTCCTTACGTACTATAGTGGCAGATTTGAGTAGTTGTGACAGTGATCATATGAACCACACAGTCTAAACTATTTAGTAGGTGGCCCTTCACAGAAAGGTTTGAAAACTATTGCCCTAGGTAATTTCAGGTTCAATGTCATTTGTGCATTAGCTTTGCTTAGTGAGGGTGTGTTTGATTTCCTTTTTCACGACAAAAATTGTTACTGCCTCTAGACAGAAGATTTCAATTATTTTAAGGTTTCACTATTAGAAATGGTTCATTTAATTAAGCCATAGTTGCTACTTCAAGCATAATTAATTAGTGAAGGTATATTGCTTTTATGGGATATAATTAATATGCAGATAGGTCACTTCTCTGTAGCATAGTTATAATTTAAATGCTTATGGCTTTATAGAATTTAAATATAGTCTGTTTATTAATTATGTCTCACATCATCTAGCTCATGTGATGTAGCTCTGGTGTAGCACCTTATTTATGTTTGCTGATAATTTATTTTACATATAATAGTTGGATAGGAGAGAATTTATGGTAATTAAGGTACAGTTCAAATGCATACATTCATTTAGTAAGTTATATTGTCATTTAAGCAAGTAAAAATAGTTTTCACTTTCAACATCCATATAAAAATGTTATATAATTAATCTTATACTTCTGAATGAAATGGATGAAAACATAGTTTGCATTTTAAGCAGTTATTCTTTAAAATTTACCCTGAACATGGTTATTTGGTTTTATTAGCAAGAAATACCAACTTGGAATGGGTTAGTAGATGTATGTGAAGAACTCTGAATCATAAAGAACCTGAAATTTAGAACCTCAAGCATTATATGAATATATTTGAATTGCATGTTCAGGATTATTTGTTACTGAAATTTCACATCTTGATTTTGAGATTTTTAAAAAAAATTTTAATTGAAACATAATTGATTGTGCATATCAGTACTTGAGTGCAATATATGATGCTCAAATCAGGATCATTAGTATATACAGTATTACACTATGTAATCATTTTCTGTGGCCCTTTACCAATTTCTCACTAAACCCAACTTTGGGAGTTTTATATACCTTTTATGTCCTGCTTTTTTGCATGGATTTGTACATGGTAAAGTGTCAAGTTTTTCGATAAAAGAGATTTGGACCACAGATGACAAAAAATTATAGGAACATGCAATATAAACTGCATGCAGACTTTAAAGAACATTTAAATTATTTTACTTTGTTATTATTCTTTGATTCCAAAAAAAAAAAAAAAAAAAAAACCAAAATCAATGGGTTACAGCCATATGCCCAAATCTTCAGGGGAAACACTACAAAAGATGAGTGAATGGACCTTCATCTAATGGCTAAAATAGAAGGTAGCACTCATAACATATACTCAGTTTTCAGTAATAAGTGGATAGGGTCTTTATTTACACAAATTTCTTGGCTAAGTCTAATAGTTTAGGAAAGTTTTCTGGTTTGTATTTCCTGTCATAGAACAACTTGATCGAGAACTATATGGGGACATTCCCTTTATACTTAATTTGCTAAAATTATTAACAGAGTTAAAAGCCTATTTTTTCAGGTTGATACTCACCAGCCCTATGAAGGATATTCACACTGAGGCAATCTGTTTATTGCCTTCATGATGCTGGAACATGCTTCTTTCATATCAGATACACCAGAGATGTGTAATTGCATGCATAAAGAGTGTAACCATGTAAGAAGTAAGGTTGGTTTGTGGTGTTCCCATAGCATCATCAACACAGTTTCAGGCTGACCATGAGCATGGGCTCTGCCAACCACATAGACTGGCTTTCAATTCTCAGGATACTGCCATGCCTACAACTTGTGGCCTGGCCTACCACTAACCAGTAATAAACATGCAACACATCAGAGCAAATACTACATCCAATTACTACAGTTCAATTACATCAGAAAGAGTAAGCTTGGGTTATGATAAACAATCTTTAAAATCAGTGGCCTGAACGAACTCATTTATATCTCACCCATTTCACACATCTGTTGTGATGCTTAGGGCTCTGCTAATGGGTCATTATCATCCTTACACCAGGATCCAGGGAACAGAACAGCCACTCCAGAACACTGAAAGTGGTTGCAATCACAACAAAAGAGAAAGCTGTGTGGCACACAGTCTAGATCGTCTTCACTTTAGAAGGATATAGACACTTTATTCTATTCACATTTCAATAGCCAGAGGAAATTGTATGCTATGACCAAGTTCAACAGGTCAGGGAGGTATATCGTACCATGCGCACAAACAAGCAAAAAAAAAAAAAAGAATTGTAAATCTTATCATCTTATATTAATCATGTATGTTATTATAACCACTTTCATTGCAAAAATAGTCATTGCAGAATCATCAGTAGGGACTTACTATATTAGTCATGGTAGGTAAATAAAGTTAGCCCCTGAATCAGACAAACTACAAACATAAGTGGCTTAGCACAATTTTTTTCCTTCTCATTCACATCATAGTGCAATGGGGAATTTCATTTTCTGGAATTCCTTAGAGACTTCCATTCTATCTTCTGCATTCAGTAAAAAGGAAAGAGAAGAGTATGAGAAGGATTGCATGGGGCATCTTACAACACAGTCTAAAGTGTCAGGCATAACTTTTACCTACATTTTACTTAACAGTTTAATGGTCTCAACCTATCTGATAGAGACTTGAAAATATAGCATTACCATATAGTACAGAAAAAGGAAATAATGTCATCATCTCACCAATCTCTGTCAAAGTCAGTCCTTCTGATGCTGAGGTATCTGTTTTAATCTTTTTCCCCAGCTAGAACACACAGACCTCTCTTTTCAAGAGGAAAAATGCAGAGTTTTTCTAAGGTCTGTAGTCCAGCTCAAAATTCACTCATGCATGGTTCTCTCAACTGAGTGCAGGTAAGGGCCTCACTTTTCAGTAAAATCTAAATTGAGAAGACTAAATATTTGTCATATGGACAAATGTACAATGGTGCAATAGGTACAAGATAGCAGCAAATGTTCCTCTATCATCATAGTCATTTGTTCTTGACTATTTGCAAATCTTTTTAGGAAAACATTGTGAATCATTCTACTTTGGAAGTGACAGAAAGTCTTTGATTAACACCTCATTCTTCTCTCTGAGAGAAATTCTCTTATCTCATATGCACTGTGATCTTGTTTTCTTCCCCCTGTAAAAGTATATAAATTTTCTTATATAAATACTGGCCACATTTTTGTATTGATACATATGTAAGTTCTAAGATACTTTGTACTTTTAAAAAACAGGATTTAGAGTAGAAAAACATTGATTTTAAAGGTGTTCCTCAGGATATGCCTGCATATATTCTCTAGTTATGTAATTTTAAAATAAGAATACTAAATCATTTTGTGTCTGATGTAATCTAAGTAACATAATTTAAGATGTGCATATCATTATTTACTAGGGTTGTGTAATGAAGTGTTTAAGTTCCAGGAAGTAGAAGCTGACTAATTTAGTCCTAGTTTCTTCTATACCACAGAATAACTCTGAAGTCTTGAGCAAATCACTAAATTTGTCTCTCAGTTTCCTCATCTTACCAAGGAGCTAATAGTAGCAATTACTTCTCAGTGTTCTTGAGAAGATCAAATAACCTGTACGTATAAATAGTTAGAACAGAGGCTACAATGATGTATGTTCTGAATAAATTTGGCTATTAAATACATGATAAAAATTAGTAAACAAGTATAGAAGAGGTTGCCAGTGATAGGGAAAAGGAGAAAGAATTAAGCCCAAGATTTATTTTACCCAATATCACTAGTCAACAATTTATAAATATGTTTCTCCAGTGAGAGTCTCTGTTTAGTACTCTAGGGATTTTAATAACAAAGTGAGTTTTTGATAGGTGAGAGGAATTCTTTATTTGGTAGTATGGGAAAAGGTGATTGTGAAAAAGAAGCTTGGAAAGACGAAATGGCATGAATTTTGAGCACAAGTACTCAGACCTTTTATTTTTTGTTGCTTTGTGTTGCTTCACCCCCCACGGATTTGTCACCCCACTTCCCCTGGGTGACAGAGACACAAAGGATTACTCAAAGCCCATCTCTTCTGAGCAGTAAGAGGCCCTGAAGTGGTTAATCTCCTGCTGGAACCCTCAAGCAAGAGCTATCCCTTCCTTGGGAAATTAATGCTGAATTGAGGTTCTCTTCCTGCCCTTACTTTCCAGACCAGGAAGTTACAGGAAGAGAACAAAGGTGAGGTTATATAAACAGTATAGGCTGGTAATTTTCAGTGAAACAAACCAGATGACATTCCAGTAGACAATTAAGTGGTCTTATCAACACAAGCTTGATCTTAGCAAACATACCTTCTTATAGCATTTTCTCAGAATTTTTACATAACAATCAGTAACTATTTTGTCTTTGAGCCAGCAACCTGCTATGCCACAATTCTTATCTTGCAAGAGACTTACAGCCTGAGGAAGATTTCCTGTCATTGCAAGGTCAATATCTAAAACTGCAAGACTTTGGAAAACCAGGCCCTGTGAAGTACATATGCTTTTTAGTATATTCCACAATTTTTAGAAAACAGCATTTTGGGAATTGGAAGTATATTTGTTAAGAGAAAATTCTCAATTGTTCTCATGCATTGCTATGTATTTTGCAAGTAGAGTGGCAGCAGCTTCACTTTTGTTCTAGATTGTTGCTTTAAAGATGTCTGGATAGTGGACAGCCTTGGAAGAAAGAAAGTGTTTATTAATGGATCAGAGAACAGATTTAGTTATTTTCCACTATAATAAAGATAGTGTTTCCCTCCATATAAAACATCAGACAGGTTTGCTTACTGTCCGTTTAGTAAAGATTTGTGTTGTCTATACTTAGAGTTCTTCAACTGGACACAAACTGTATGAGCAGCACCTATTGGAATCATTGCACCTGGTGAAAAAGAGGGACCAATACAAACATAAAGTTCACACAACTGTGTGTTGTGCTGCAAATAAAAAAGTCCTTTGCCTCTGATCAGGGAGTCATGTATCTTCTGCCAGCATCCATGAAGTTGAGGCAGGCTAACTTGAAAGCTCAGATCCTTCACAATTCTTGATAACATTCTCTTACAACTGTGTATGGATGCACAGCCCTTGGGGAAAAAAATATGTAAACTTTTAAGGATGCTTAATACCCTAGTTAAATGACAATTTTTTGAAAGAGTAGATTGCTTTAAGATTTTTCCAAGATCACTATAACTTTTAGGCAAATAAGATATGAAAATTTCCCTAAGGATATCTACCCATTTTCTGCAAGATGAAGAAAATCACGTAAAGTAAGCCAAGCACAATTTTCAATTCATTCTTACTTTTTAAAACAAATTTATTGCTTTTGTAAATGTCCTAACCATTAGTATTGCCTTGAATAAGAGCCATGTTTGAAGAATTATCACATCTCAAATGTATTTTGCCCATTTATTACAATTAGTGGGAAGAATTGAGAAGTGAAAAATTTTAGAACAATTTTGGATAACCATACTTGAAATTTGACTTTGTGATTTTTCTTCCTCTCTTTGGGAATATACATAGTTGATAAACTGTCAATAAATATTCTTTGCTTTTTGAGCCATTAGATGCCCTGATGATGTTAGCACATATTATAGATTTAAAATGTTGTAGCAAGATGAGAACATGGAAGAATGTGTCTTTGAAAAGAGCACTATGATACCACTTCTGGCTAAAAATGAGGTATTCCAGCATTTTTTGTTGTTTCTTTAGGAAAGTAAAAGGAGTCCACCCCTCAATACTTTGTGGGAGAAAAAAAATATACAATTTACTGTAATTGTCAATATCTCTTACTCAACAGTGATTATTAGAGTGACCCTTAATGCAGTGTTGAGTGTCTTTTAACAATAAGAGAGCTGGAGGGGTTCATATTTTTCATGAGTCCTTTCTGGTCTCAGGTGACTTCCATATCACTTTGCTTCATAATCCTGTCTTAGAGTTTCATCTTCGTGATTGAAGGTAGCTCAGCAATACTTCTGCATTCCAGCCAGAGGAAAAGTGTAAGAAGAAATCTAAAACAATCAGCTATGTCTCTATGAAGATTAACTGGAATTTATGCCCATGATATCATTCGTATTACACTTGATCAAAATTAATCACTGAATAGGAGGCTGTGAAATGTAATTTCCTGTTGGTGGTCATATGTGCTTAAGGTTCTATTACTAAACAGAATAAAGGAAGAATGCATACTAAGAATAATTAGTGGTCTCTTCTACCAAGAAGTTACCAGGTCATTTCCAATTATCAATATTGAGAATGTTTATTTGCTGCTGCACTATTGGGAAAGTCCATAAAGGCATTCAATAACAGTAAAAATATAAATAACAATAATAATGAGATGTCTCACAACTGATACTTGAAAAGCATTTATTTTAGAGTCTGTTTATTGCTTTATATTGTCCTTGACAAAAATACAGAAAAATCACATTTGATTAATGTCAGTTACATGGATTTATAAAATTTCTAAGTCACTGAATTCTTTTTAAAGATAAAATAATTGAAACCCAGGAAAGAGAAACAAATCTTTACTTATTTTTGTGATTTTTTAAAAATTTAATTCTTTCTCAATTAAAGCTAGATAATAGGTGCTATATTCTTTCCAAACTTAAATGCTTAAAAGTCTTGAAATTCCATCTGGAGAAAATAGAGACATGGTTTAACTTAAAATTTTTTTAATAAGGGATTGCATAAACTTATCCAAAACTATTAATAAGTCAAAGTGAAAGGGACCCATAATTAAAAAAAGAATAGACTCTTTCCAATGACCTTTCCATAATATTAGCAAATTTATTATGATCTGTCATTAAAAGACTGTTTTTCCTTTTTTGGTTCTACTTTTCCAAGTCCCTAACTATTAACTCAATGAAAAAGTAACTTCAACTATAGTTCCAATTTAATTTCCTTGCTCAAGGTATGCAGTTCAGTTAATTAGAATCATATAATCTTAGAGCAAAAAGGATCCTTAGAGATTGTCTAATTCTATTCTCTCATTTATGCATGTGGAAATGGGCTTAGCAATCTCACTAAGGTTTCACAAATTCTAAAAACACATAGAAAGTCTTTATGATAAAATGCAATTAAAAGTATAAAACTTTAATGGTATTATTAATTTATTTGCGATTATATGTGTGAAGAAACATTAAATATTTAAAAAATATTTTTCCCATATGAATTGATTTGGTAAATTTAATGAGTTCAGAACAGTGCTTCTAAGTAATTCAAAACTTTAGTTTTTCAAATATTATAATAATACACACTTTTGTAAGTCTCAGGGTCTTCTATAGTGGAAATTATATATATTAATTATGGGGAAAGGAAAATTATAGATGTCTAGGGTTGCATCAAACTCCCAAAATGCACTTGTAGAGATTGAAAAAATATCCTCTTGCCAAAGGGGATTCTGATATCACACCATAACAGGACTGACCTTTGAATGAAAAAAAAAAACATTGATTAATAAATATATTCATAAATGCCTGAATCTGTTATTTAAAATGAATATTGAAATTTATTTAGTGAAGTAAAAGATTAGCAAATACTGGAATGTAATAATACTACTATTACAACAAAAATCATCAAAGCTAACACCTCACTTCTGATGCCAACTCTTTTGATGGTTCCAGGGACTCCCCTATATTCAGTGATCCATGAGAAGGATAACACACAAAACTTAATATCCGATTATTGTCATGGCAAAGGTTTATAACAACAAAAAAATATAGAGTAAAAGCACTTCTATTTCCACTTTTTTTTTTTTTTCCTTTTATTGTCTTTTTTACTGACCGGTAACGGGATCGCAACCCTCAGTGTTGCACCCGCACCACGCTCAACCAGTGAGCGGGAACCGGTCTCCACATGGGATCCGAACCCTCGGCAGGAGCGCCTCCACGCTCCCAAGCGGCGCACTCTCCAGTGCGCCACCGGGCCAGCCCTATTTCCACTTTATTAATGGTAGTAAAATAATGACAGATATATTTTTTATTTATGTATTGCCTATCACATTGACACATAAATTTATGCACATTGAAGTTCTGTGAGTTCTTGTTCCCCACTCACATATAAATGCTGCAATGATTCAACATGCATACATAAGCCTTGAATTTTGAAGATAAAAAATTGTTTGTAAAAGTACATAGAAAAAAATTTAAATGAGTATAGTCACTGTAGTATATAGATTTTGAAAGAGTTCAAAATTCTTTGAGGTACATAATTTGGGAAAGATATTTTGCTACCATTTTAACAAGTCAGTTATTTAATAATATTCATTCCTTTTTTATTGAGGGTTCATGGATGTTCAGAATACCAGTTGTAACATTATATATGTTATATAATACAAATAAAACAAAAGCACCTACAAAGATTAGAGAAGAGTTTGTACACATGTATGTATATCATTGCCATGAAAATACAAACATATATATATATATATATATATGTGCATACAGATGCGTATAAGCACATGTGCGTATACATCTAAAATTGTTTTTATTGCAATGATACTCTTATTTGCAAAAGTATGTTAATTTAGGGAGATGGCTAAATAAATTATAGCTTGTCCATAAGATGCATGTATATCCATTATAAAATATGACCAAGGATTATTTTTCATTCATTTTGCAAAGACTTATTGAACATCTGTTGTGTCCTAGGCACATTTCTAGGGACTGTAGTGAAAGCAGTGAATAAATTGTCTTGATTTTCTGAACAAGATTGTTGCTGAAGTCCTCAATGAGTGATACTGTTCAAATACAACTAATGTTGATGAGAGAGTGAGCCAGGAACATAGTTGAGGGAAGACATTATCAGGGAGCAGAAATATCAAATGTGGCCTTTGTGTGGGAAAGTAACTGTGATGGTTCAGTGAGGATGCCAGTGTGACAGAGCAGAGGAGACAAGGTCAGGGACTTATAAGAGGTCAGATCATATATAAGTCTTCTAAGGAAATGGTAAGGAATTTTTTTTCTTTGATTAGCAGCCAATGAAGTTTTGTAAAATGAAAGCAATAACCTCCTTAAAGATTTAGCAGTATCACTTACAACTGGTGTTTAAAAATTGAATACAGGATAGCAAAAGAGAAAACAGGGAGATTAGTGAGGAAACTATTGTATAAACTATTTCTGAAGCTGTTCTAAACTACAAACTATATAAATTATAAACGAGCTTTTCTATGCAAACCAGATATATTCTAACCCAATATGTTAAAGAAAAAAGTCAATGATACTGCAAATATTTTGGCCTGGACAACTAAAGGAAGAAAGCTGGAATTACTAATGTAGGTGTGCATTTGGGAAGAGCAAATTTAGGGTTATAGGGTGGGGACTATCAATAATTTTCTTTTTATCACGTTTCATTTGAAATGGATATTTAATTGTTTTAAATAAATTATTTAAAAAATTATAAAAAAGTCAGGTTACATTTTCATATTCACTTCAGATACAAATGAAAGGATAAGAAAATACATTGAGACCATAATAGCTGTTGTAGTCAGTAGGGTTATTTGTGATCCGTTTGATATAGTGCATTCTTCAGTTTTGTAAATAATGAAACATCATTAATTTTATAAACACAAAATATGCTATAAAATAAGTAATTGTTACATTTTTCTTTTGATACTAGTAGAGTTTGGATGTATTTTGTAAAAAAATATAAAAATAAGTGAAAGACTTTTCAGACAATGGAAAGCAAAGAGTTTAGAAAAATGATTCTTGTAATGTAAAAAACACATGAGGTAAGCTTATTGGTGCAAGGAGTGAATACATGTAAGAAAACTACCCAATGCCAGTTCAAAAATTGTCTAAAGTAGAGAAAACAATCTCCAGTGCTCAGGCAGGTCTGGGAATAATTTGAGGTTTTACCAGACAGAAGGATAATTGAACATCAAACAGTGTACACAGGAGAACATTAGGCTCAGTGACGAAACAAAATTAGCTGTACTCATAAAGTCTGCTCTCAATTATTCTAACGAAGCTTAAAACACAGATCAATGTTTTTCAAATTAATTAAGATGGATTTCTAAAAATTTACATTGTTATGTATGTATTAGTATAAACCAGGCTCAAAAATATTTATAGATATACAAAAATATTTGCCATCTAACAAAGTAAAATTTACTAAGTTTACCATCAAAAATTACCATGCCAGCAAACAAGCAGAGAATATGACTCATAGTAAGGATAAAAAACATCAGTCAATAGAATTAGACCCAGAAATGACACACATGTTAGAATTAGAGGCAGTGAAATAAATGACAGATATAATATTATGATGGAAAAAATATGTTTAATAATTTTAAACTAAAAATAGAGCTATAAAATTTCACATTCAGATTAAACTTACTTTGGTTAAACAGACATAATGCAATGAATGGTATTTATAGCTGGTTCAGAATTATGCTGATATTTTTCCTTATATATTTATATGTATTAATCAAGTAATCCATAGTAAACATTTAGTGTCTTAATCTTGAAATTTTTATTTTAAATAATAGCCTGTTAATAGAAGTGTATTATTAAATATACACATATGAATAATCAATATCATAATATATTTTCAATACATACATATGCATGAATTATATACCAGAAATTTTATCAAACTATGAATAAGATGATACATTTTGACATCCTGTATTAAATCAATACATATATTACAATGTAAATTTTTAGAAATCCATCTTCTGCTGAATGCATAGATAAATATATTAACATTACATTTATCAGAATAACTAAAGGCTGCTGTTTACTTATATTTGAGAAACCTGAATAACCCAATTTGTGAATGTATCTTGATCTAAATATCCATGGCACTGGCTTCACAAATACCAGCATAATCAAATGGTATCAAATAAAATTTAGTCTTTTGTGTCCGCTTTTCTGTGCCTTCCATTTTGTATAGAAATTACTGATATATATTATACTTTCAAATCATCCCTGTGTAATCTGTTGATGAAAAACTTACCAAATAACATTTGTCAGAGCTTTTCAGATGGGTAAAAGTCTTATTTTCAACTTACTTCACAAAGTAACTTGATAAAAAAAAGCTGATTCATATCCTGAAATACTGGAATCTAAACATAAATGGGAATTCCATGAAAATGACATGAGTGTGATCTAAATGTGAAGTCCATTAAGTTTTGACAATATCTCAATTACTTATTGTAATGAAATAGGGTAACTTACTTATACCCTTCTGTGGTAAAGGGGGAATAAGGACTTAAAATTTCAAAGGCTAACTAACATGTCTTTACGAAATTTATAGAGTTCTACTAACAAAGTGTTTTAATTTTGTTTTACAAGTCATTTTGCCTTTACATATCACATATTGTTCCTTCAGTTATTACCTGCTAATATTTAAATCCTTTTCAAAATATTCATGGTAGCTATGATTCTTTTCTTTTACTCATTATTTAGAGAAGCTAAACTTTAAGGCATTATAATCATATTGCTAGCTAAACAGGACTTAAAAATAAATGAGTTTTGCTTATATGAATTTTTACATATGTACCAGAAATACTAAAAAATTTAGGTCTTAGAAAATGAATTGTCTCCAAGAAAACTGGTTTACTTTCCTGAGTTTATTAGATTAACAAATAAGCATTTTTGCTTACATCTTTGCTTCTTGGATATAAATGGTAGCACATTGATTAAAAATTGAGGATTACCATTGTAATAGAGTTGAGGAAGGTGTGGGGAAAAGAGAACCCTTGTACACTATTGGTAGAAACATAAATTTGTATTGCTATTATGGAGGACAGTATGGAGGTTCATGGAGAAATTAAAAATAGAATTATCATAGGATCCTGTAATTCTACTATTGGGTGTATATCTAAAGGAAATTAAATTAGTATGTCAAAGAGATATCTGCACTCCCATGTTTATTGCAGCATTATTCACAATAGCCAAGATATGGAATCATCTAAGCACCCATCAACAAATGAATGGATAAAGAAAATGTGGTATGCATACAAAATAGAATACTATTCAGCCATAAAAAACAATAAAATGCTGTCATTTGTGTCAGCATGGATGGGCCTGGAGGACATTATGTTAAGTGAAATAAGCAAAGTACACTTGTATGTGGAATCTAAAAGAGCTGATGTCATAGAAGTAGAGGGTGAAATAGTGGTTACCAGGGACTGGGAAGGTTGGGCTGGAGGGATTGAGGAGATATTGGTCAAAGAATACAAAATTTTAGGTAGACAGGAGGAATAAGTTCAGGAGACCTACTGTACAACATGGTGACTACACTTAATAACAATATATTTTATTCTTTAAAAATTCTGAGTGTAGATTTTAAGTGTTCTCCCAGTGAAAATAACTATGTGAGGTAATGCATATGTTAATTAGCTCAGTTTTGCCATTCCAAATTTATACATATTTCAAACATCATGTTGTAGATGATGATATATATTGAATATATGCAATTTTAATTTTCAATAAAAAACAAAACACCATGAAAATAATTTAGCAAAGTTAGGTAAAACCTAGGACTAATCAATGACTAGAAATAGAGAACCTGAAATAGGAAGTAGAATTTATGACTAATAGTGTAGTTTAAGAAAAAGTAACCAGAGGGTTCAAAAGTTTAAAGAACCCCATCCTGTATCTCTTTAACAGCAAAATACTAATAAATGAATTCAGAGATTTTTTTTTCAGTACAGTACAGAACACATAAAAGGTCATGTAATATAAATAGTAGTTTAAGTAAATTACAGTGGCTAAGTAAATTGATGGGTATCTTCAAATAGTAGAGGAGAAAAATATAGAAAACTAAACAGTGAATGGCAATGGATTTCACCAAGAAAGCATCTGCTTGAATTTTAATTCAACAAAGTCTAGAGAAAAAATAGATGGTGGATCAGAACAATGATTCCTGCACAGAGTTGTTATACCTAGAAGATATACTTACACACACACACACGCACACACACAGAGTGTAGGTAGGTATCAGTAATATTTATATGTTCAAGCCTGGTACCTAGGGAAAGAAAGAAAGAAATAGGACATGAGGAAGAGAGGAGAGGGAGAAAGTAAAAAAAAAAAAAAGGAAGAAAGAAAACAAGAGAGGCAAGTAACAGAGTGTGTCCAGGGTCCTAAGAGAGGAGCTGAGGGCAGCTCCCTTCATCTGGAGGCAAGCAAGAAACAAATCACACCCAAAGCTCTAGGAGTGAGTTGAGGGCAGCATCCCCTGCTGGAAACAGGCAAGCAGCATATCGAAAACACCACTTCCACATGGGTGGCCCACCACAGACACCACCATAGCCACATCTGCCATAAAAGAAGCTTAATGCCGCTGTGCAAGTAGCCTGCCAGATACTTGACTGCACTGAAGCAAGGAGAGTCACCAGTGGAGACCACTCCAGTAACAAATAGAAAGAGAAATCAGGAAAATAAGCCCATTTACAATAGTCACCCACCAAAATAAAATAAAATACCGAAGAATCAATTTGACTCAGGAGGTGAAAGATCTCTACAATGAGGACTACAAACCACTACTGAAAGAAATTAAAGAGCACCCAAAAAGATGGAAAGACATTCCATGCTCTTAGATTGGAAGAATCAACATTGTGAAGATGTCCATACTACCCAAAGCAATCTACAGATTCAATGCAATCCCCATCAAAATAACAATGATATTCTTCACAGAAATAGGAAAAACAATTCTAACATTCATATGGAACAGCAAAAGACTCTGAATAGCCAAAACAATCCTGAGCAATATAAATAAATAAATAAATAAAGCCCGAGGCATAACACTACTGACTTTAAACTGTGTTACATAGCTATAGTAACCCAAACAACATGGTACTGGCATAAAAATAGACCCTCATATCAATGGAACAGAATAGAGAACCCAGAAACCAATCCACAGACTTACAGCCACCTGATCTTTGACCAAGGCACCAAGAACATACATTGGGAAAAAGACCACCTCTTCAATAAATGGTGCTGGGAAAATTGGACATCCATATGCAGAAGAATGAAACTAGACCTGCACCTCTCACCATATACCAAAATCAACTCAAAATGGATCAAAGACTTAAGTATATGACCTGAAACTATAAAACTCCAATGAGAAAAGATAGGGGAAACACTACAGGAAGTAGGATTGAGCAAACACCTTATGAATAAGACCCCAAAGCACAAGCAACAAAAGAAAAAATACATAAATGGGACCATACCAAGCTAAAAATATTCTCTAAAGCAAAGCAAGCAATCAACACAGTGAAATGACAACTGACAGAATGGGAGAAAATATTTGAAAACCATACACATAAAAAGGGATTAATATCCAGAATATACAAGGAACTCAAACAACTATATGGGAAAAAAAACACAAATAACCCAATTAAAAAATGGGAAAAGGAGCTGAATAGACATTTTTTGAAGGAAGACATTCAAATGGCCAGCAGGTACTTAAAGAAATGTTCAACAACACTTAACATCAGGAAAATGCAAATGACTTTTAAATCATAGGACTTAATTGTTAATAATACTGTGGGATTAAAAAAAAGCCTAATTTAGGCCTTTATAAATTAATGTTGGGCCTTAAAAACTAATGCCACCTTAAGTGACATTATAAGCGGTGCCATTATGGGCCCACAAGGGCGTATTAATGTGGCAGCCTAAGAAGGCGCTGGGAGGAAGTAGGGTGGGAGTGTCTGCAGGAACCCTGCCTTAGCCCTTATTGGCCAAATATGCGTCCGAGCTCGTGAACACTGCGTGATTGTAATAGCTAGGCATTGAGACAGGATGCATGCTCTCATAACCTTTAAGCTGATTGGAGGATGTAAAAACCTCCCTTCCCCATTTGCCTTTAAAAGCAAGTGCTTGTGTGATCATAAACGGAACTGCTCAACAGAACCCCTGCCACATCTGAGTGTCCTTTTATGGGCTGGTTGGAGCCAGTGGCTGTGCTCACCTCTCTTCATGGCTCTCTTCCCCCGTTTCCTTCCAAGGGGACTGGAGGGAAAGAGGAATCCAGGCAATTTGCTCACCCACCAACGGAGAGACTGATAATGAGGCTAGGGCTGTTCGGGTTGGCCGGCGGTAGACCCGACAAATTAACATTTGATATTTTATCTTTATTATTAAGGACTTTCCCTCTATCATAGAAGGTTATCAATTTGAATGACACAATCTTTCCTTTACAAGGTCAAATACTGCTGCCCAGTATTCTGAGTTAGAATTTCAAAGCATTTGATTCTATGTTCACGGTACCTTAAAAATGTCAAATATGAGGTGATTGGCTTCTGATTATGCATTAACAGGGAGGATTAGGCTAAGATTTTGATGATGTATGTGTATTATAAAATCTTCTTACATTTGAATTTTTATATTACTTTTTAAATCAGAAACAATACAGCCCACTTTCAGTAATTAGACTAAGCAATGTACTAGTGCTTGTGATTAGTACACTATGACCAGACAAATGAATAGCATTTAAAAAGATTGGAAAATAAGAAAGGATTTATCAAGCCAATATATTATCAAAGCAAAGAATGCCTCACAATTTTAGGAAATACCCTGTAGAAACTCTAAATATAGAAAGTATTTTTTGAAACCACGCTAAATCAAGAATGGTTGCTTTTCTGATTTTTTTCCATATGTTGGTAAAGATATTCCTATCACTGATTTGTAAACTATACAACTATATTTTTATGTTAAGAAATATTGATATGTTTTTAATAGGTATCTAACTTGATATATCAAAACACCCAAATTATTTAATCATAAAAAAGTCCTGCAAAAGAATACAAATAAAAATTAAACGAGTTTGACAGAATCATTGAACAATTCAAAAGTCTTCAAGTAGATGCAATAGAATTTTTATTTACTTAAAACATCATTGATTTACTTTCTGAAAGCTTTGTTTTTAAAAAACAATTTTGATTAAGTATATCATTTGCTGATTGATCTCTCAGAGTTCAGGTTCAAATACATAGCCACTTCTATTGTCATTTGGACATCAAACATTTTCTTTGCCAGTTCAGACAAGCCCTCAGTAGTCTGGGCCACAAATCCAATTCATGGGCATTTTCATAAAGAGAAGAGGTTAAGAAAACCAAGAAAAGATTAACTGCATTCAATAATCATTTATTTTGTTAAAGTATTTATAGTAGTTCTCTTTTATTTTAACAAATGTTAAAATACATACCTAGTGAAATCCTTTGGTTATAAACTTCTTATTCCATTTGTGGTTGTTTGGGGTATGCGCACACACGTGTGTGTGTGTGTGTGTGTGTGTGTGTTCATGTGTGTGTGTGTTTGCATGCACTGGCTTGTGTTTGAACTTACTATATTCTCTCTGCCTTGAATTGAATATAACCCCAAAACTTAATCCTCATTGTAACTACTGAGGGTTGAGAAATCCTATTATGGTAACTGAAAGGTGAGGCCTTGAGGAGGTAATTAGATTCTGAGTCCATGCCCTAATGCACGGATTAATAATGCTTGTCATAGGTATGGTTTTGAGGGCTTTAAAAGGAGAGCTCATGCTCTCCATGTTTTTCATGCTCTGCTCCACCATTTTCTGTCATGTGAGATTACTTTTATGTAAGCCACCAACAAAGAAGACACTCACCAGATGTATTCCCTGGATTTTAGACTTCTTAGCCTCCAAAACTGTAAGCAATAAATTTAGTTTTCTTATAAATCACCCAGTCCCAGGTATTTCTGTTATAAGCAGCAGAAATGGACTAATAGACTTCCAAAGGCTTTTCTTTAACTATTTTGTTTGTTGTATATCCAATAGTGTTATTCTTAAAAAAAAAATACCAGAAGAACAGAGTCTAATTTTTTTACTAACAATGTTTATAGAATGGATCTGGATAGGATCTTAAGCTATTCTGATAATGAATTAATTATAAGACTAGACAAACTATTTTGACACTTTACAGGCTCTGCTCACACACATTATGTAATTGTGCCAACCAGATATCACACCTTGCAAGACAGTGGAGAACTCATACTGGAGAGAGGCTTTATAAGTGTAATATGTGCAGTAAAGAATTTGGTGAGTGTTCAAGCCTCAGTATCCATCAGGATATGGACGTTAATCCATAACGTAGAGAAACCTTATGAATGTAATGAATGTGGCAAGGTCTTCAGTCACAAGTTATCCTTAGAAAAACATTGAATAATTCATACAGGAGAGAAACCTTACAAGTGTAATGAATGTAGGAAGGTGTTCAATCAATATTCACACCTTGTAAAACAGCAGAGAATTCATACTGGAGAGAGACCTTACAAATGTAATGAGGGTGGCAAAGCCTGTAGTGTCTGTTCAAGCCTAACTACCCATCAGATAATTCATACTGGAGAAAAACCTTGCAAGTTCAATGAGTGTGGCAAGGTATTTAGTTATAGGGCAGATCTTGGAAGTCATCAGAGAATTCATACAGGAGACCAACCTTACAAATGTAATGAATGTAGCAAGGTGTTCAGTAAATATTCATACCTTGCACAGCATAAAAGAATTCATACTGGAGAGAAACCTTACATGTATAATGAGTGTGGCAAAACCTTTAGTGGACTTTCAAACCTAATTACCCATAAGGTTTTTCTCATACTGGAGAAAAACCTTACAAATGTAGAGTGTGGTAAGTTCTTCAGCCAGAATTCACACCTTGCAAGTTATCACAGAATCCATACTGGACAGAAACCTTTAAAATGTAATAAATGTGGCAGGGTCTTCAAAGTTTAAACCTTTCAAGACGTCAATGAATTCACAATGGAGGGAAACTTTACAAATGTAATGAATATGTCAAGGTCATAGAAATCATTCTTGAGAGAATCCTTACAAGTGCAGTGACTGGCAAACCTCAAAAGTTTAAGCATTAATCAACATCAGAGAGTCCATACTAAAGAAAATTTGTATAAATGTAATGCATGTGGCAGAGGCTTTATCCAGGCCTCATAACTCACTAGAAATCAAAATATACACCTTTGGTGAAACTACACAAATCTAATGTGCATGCTGAGGTTATTACTCAAGCATCAAAATTGTAGAACATCAGAGGATTCATAGGAGAAGTAAGTCAATCTCTAGTTCTTCAAGATTAGCCTTTGGTATTACATAGTAAAGAAGAATTAAAAGTTAAAATATGTTGAAACTCAAGACATGATATGTATCAAAGGTGCAAGGATATGTGGAAATGGTGATTTTCAAGTTATACAATATTGATATTTTTTGAAAAGGGTACTTTTATGACTTTGAACCAAGCATTAAAGTCTTGTTTATATGATTTCTTTACAGGACTTTCATTGTGGCCTCTGGGGAAGAATCAACAGGGTGACAGAGCCCACTTCATTAGGTGAGGATCATTCCTGTCCAAGTTTCTGGAAGAAGGAAATTTAAAAAATTAATTTCTTTTGGAATTAACTATTTTCTGAATTGGAAAGCATGGAGGATGGGTAGAGAATAATGTAAAACTGATATTAGTCATCATGCTTATTGCATTGAAGGTGCCCTTATCCTTCAGAAGGGCACTATAGGTTGTAAGAAAGAAGAGCTCCACAAACTGTGAAGTAGAGCAGGCCAAGACTTACAATATAGATTTTTATGGAGAGGAGTAGTGTTTTATGAGGGACTAATTACATGGTAGAAGTAATGCAGGGGAAATGGTGACCACCTTCTCTATTGAATGGCATTGTTGGAAAATTTTTCTTATTTTGAAATTAAAGAGAAAATCAGGGTGGAGAGTTTAATCGAAAGAACCAGAAGAGCATGTTCTTGAGTAGGATTCATGTTTAACTGGTGACATTACATTTTGTTACTATTTTATTTATCATGCATCATAGGCCTAATGTTCTAACTAATAAAATTTAATGTTTTTTCATAAAAAAATAAATAAATAAATTTGCTTTGTTGCTTATAGTCTGCAATCGAAATATTTTATTCACTAGGTGGTATCTTTCAAATGAAAATGAAAAAACTTTGTTTTTTAAAAAAACTGAATTAATTTAAATAATATGTTACAGTAACTCAAAATGCTTCTGAATAGTTTACCAATAAGTTTTGGAAGTTCAATAACTTTAAGAATAATTTTATTTTTCAAATATTTTTCATTCTTTATGTTTGCATTTTTACTTGTGTTCCAGTCACTTATTGCAAACCTCTGTAAGGATGTTTAAATATTTTTTTCAGAATGTTAAAAGATTTTATTTTATTGATGTATACTCATAGCAACAACTAAAAAGTAAAGGAAATGATATAAAATTAAAAATCATATAAATGAGAAGTTCAATCTATGTATTTAAATTACTGTATAATTTCAATAATTTTATGAATGCACAGAAACGTTATTTTGTATTTCTTGTTACAATTATTACAATTTAAAAAAATTATGTAATAGAAAAATGAATTAAGCATCAATGCAATGAGTATACATCTGTTGACAAAGAGGCCCAAGGAAAGAGATAATATATTGGATTTATTTTTTTTTTTCATCACATTTGAGAAATACAGTATGAATTTTATAAATAGATATCAATTTAAGTTCTTTAAATGGCTAATTTTAGCCTCAATTATACATTTTCTGAATAGATTGTTCTTTTTCTTCTTTTTTTTTTTTTTTTTGTCTTTTTTTGTGACCGGCAACGGATAGCAACCCTCAGTGTCGTGCCCGTACCGGACCGGGACCGGCTACGGGATCACAACCCTCGGTGTTGCTCCCACACCTCACTCAGCCAGTGAGCGGGAACCAGTCTGTATGTGGGATTCGAACCCTCGGCGGGAGCACCACCACACTTCCCAAGCGGCGCACTGTAGCAGTGCGCCACCGGGCCGGCCCATCTTTTTCTTCTTTTTAAAAAGAGTTATTTATTCTGTCTATAAGTAAAAGACAATTTCAGATGTATAAGTATTTAGACATGTGATTACTTTATTATTATTATTTTCTTTTTTTTGCTTCATGCAATATCAGGAGCAAAGTTTACTGTTGTAAACTAAAAATCCTTGATCCCAAATCAAAAGATCAAAAGCCCAGTGTGAGGGCTCCAAATGTAATATTTTTTTCTAACACTTATTGCAATTTCAAGGTTAACAATGTTGAGATTTCAAAAGTCAATAAGAGGTCTTCTCTTTGTGAACACTTAGGTTCCAAGGGCACAAGGAATTTAATAGCAGCTGGACTAAAGGATGCAATAACCACTGTTGTGTATATGATTTTATCCACATAGGCAAGGAGCCTAGGAATTAGATTGCTTTTGTCAAATGGCATTATGTGCATTGAATTGCAATATCAATTGCCAGAGATCGTTTCAAAAAGGTCTGTAATAATTTATTCTCCACCAGAAATACATGAAAGAACATTAGAAACAATAGGTCATATGATTTTCTTTAAATGTTGCCATTCTGATGGTTTTCCTGGTGACATGCTCTTGTTATTTTAATTTATATTTTCTTTACTACCAGTAATCGGACATTTTTCTATGCGAGTTCATCATTTTGATTTCCTCTTCTGCGAAGTATCTGTGACTATTCATCTCCCAAGCTCCCTTGCTTGGATTGTGCATGTGGCTCAGTTTTAGCAAATGGAATATTAATTTTCCCTGGACCTTATCTTTACAAACCCCGTACAATCACTTTTCCTTGTTCTTTCATCCAATGGGTGATAAGTCCTAGAGTAATTTCAAAATGTTGAAATTAGTACAACGACTGTAAATTCCTGAAGGGCTAAATGGAAGTCATTTTACTGTGATTGCATTGTTATTTGGGTGGGGGTGGGCAGACAGGGTTTTTGTTTGTTTTTTTAAAAACGTGGAAATTTAATTTTCTATTTCTTACCACAGCTTAGCCTATCCTAAGTAATACCTACTTAATCTTTTTTTTTTTTTTGCCTGTTTTCTTTGGGGTTTCTGACTTTATCATGTTAATCTTAAGACTTCTATGTACATTTTAAATATTAACTTTGTCATCTATTTAACAAAATATTTTGCAAATGTATTCTTCCATCTGACAACTATTTAGCATTATTTTCTAGTATTTTTACCTTATTACTGCCTACCTGATACATTTTCTATGCATTTCCTTACATCCTTGGTATTTTGAAAGATCTACTATACATGTTCCTTTTATTAAGGTTTATCTTCCCTTTTCTTGCCCTCCCAACTGAATGCATAATTTTTGAGTACTATTTGAAATCAAGATACCATGTATTGCCTCACTAGGATAGTCAATTTCTCCACTTGAGGTGTAGACAATTTTAATGTCCCCATTTCCTCTTTCACCACTCCCCTCCAAGAGACCTTGTAACAAATTTGTTTCTCTCCTCCTCCCCCAAATTCTGGATTATACAAAAATATTTTAAAATGTTAATGATATATTGTTACTAAAATGTTTCTGTTGAATGATTTATGATAGTTCATCAGGATGAAAGACTAGGCAGCCATTAAAAAACAATTAGAGCTATTCACATTCTCTTAGAGGGATTTCCATTGAGTTCTTGATGAATGATAGAGTGATATAAAGAAAATGTGTATATACTAAGATGATAAAAAGTACAAAATAATTAATACCCTTATATCTATGGTTATAAATATTGTAATGAGTATGGGAGGGAATATCAAAGTATACACATTTGGCTCGTAAATGACTGTTTACCTACGTTCTGGGGACTGATGGGTGGGGATAGCAGCAGACAGCAGAGGCAAATCAAGGACAGAAGAAAAGAATACTGTCATATGACAATAAAATTAAAATTTGTATAATGTGATTCCCTTAGAAAATGAGGTGAGATTACTGAGATGATACCAGGAAACTTTACACCATTTTCCTTTTCCTAATCAGATTTGATTTCTAAACTTCACTATAACATCAAAGTGAGTATTATATTCATATCACTTTTGATTTTGAGATCTAATTACTATTGTCTTAAAGACCAAAGACAACTCTTTTTCTATCTCAGTGTTCAGACTATAATTTATTAAAACAGAATTTTCAAAAGAATTTTTGAAATATCTTACAATGATCATAACCATGGTTAACCTAAAATAAGGTCATAATATATGAGAAACACTTTGTAAAACACTTTTCAATAATAGATTCTTAAAGATGACAAGTTTCAGAATCAAACTGCCTAAATTTATATACTCAATTATTTACATGTGAACATTTTACAGATGAGGAAACTAAGGCACTTTGTTTTTCCTTCAAAACTGGGTTAGGGTTAGTTAATTTATGTAGATACTTGGTAAAAACTGTTAGGTACTCTGTGTTCAGTTGCTCATATTTAAAATGTAACTCTTTGAAGTACTTTTAATAGGACTGTTTTTTGTGTGTATGATATTTGTTAATGAAAGTCGTAGTGATAATTTTTTTTGAAACATGGCTCATTTGTAAAATGTTTCTTGTCTAGAAGTGGGTTTATTCTCCCAATAAAAACTAATGCTAAATTCTCAGAGCTATTATTTAAAACTAAATATATTGATTCTACAACTGCTGAGAATTCCTACAATACTAAAAAATGTATATGCTATTATAAATTTATTTTCTAACTTATTGAAGCTAAAGATATATCTGAATGTTTACCAAAGGTTTTCAAAGAAATCTAAGATGACATTATTACTAGCAAGTATATACATTTTTCAAATTCTATTTTTATGCCACATTAATTTTTCACTCATTTTAAAATAATATTTATTCTATATTGACATTGTGATAATTATTTATATACACACTTGGTGTCACAATATAATCCAGATAAAATTTTTGATATTTGCTATGCCTCTATTTTCCTAAGTGACAATATAAAATGGCTTTTATTCACTTTTCCCAATCTGCCTCAAATATGCATGTAGTCAGTATCTGTAATCACCTAGCAGAAGACCAACTTACTTGTTTCTATTTTGTTACTTTCCCTCCCCAGTAAAACAGTTTTTAATAGTTTCAATATGAAGGAGACCAATGATATCTTTTGCAAACCGTTATTTTTTCTGATATTTAAGGGAAGCAAGAGTCTATACAGACAAATAAAATACTAGGTATTTTACATTGTAGGGAACACGGGATTTAAAAAAATCAGCTAATGTTGGTGAGGGTTGTAAGAGAACAAAAACCCAAACACTGCTATTTGTCAATATCTTGCCTAATTTACTGTGTCTCTATTTTATGTATTAGCATCTTCACTTCTGGGTATATATAAATAAATTAAATAAGTGTTATCTGTAGGGTAAGTATACTTATACACAAGGATACAACTATAAAGATTTCAACAATAGCATTGCTTGTAATAGTAAATAATATTGGAAACAAGATTAGTATATATTGATAAGGAAAAATGTTGAAATAAATTTTGTATAGTCATATAATGGAATATAAAATTTTCTTTTTCTTTTTCTTTTTTTTTTTCCTGCAGTGGATATAGTGGAATAATCCAATTGCAGGTTTATCTTAAAGCTAATGAACCTAAATCTTTAGAACTCTCATTTGTATGGATTCTTCTCAAGGTCATATGACGCTTGCAAAACTTGCTATGTAAGATGTTTTAAGCAAAACTATTAAAGATCACTGCCTCTTTAGACTCCCATTTACCTTTACTCATTTATCCTCTTAGAAGGTGATTCTGGCCCAGCCTTTGGCATTTTTAGGAGCTAGTTAAGGGGAAGATGAATGAGGGCACATTTAACTTAAGATCAATACATCAAATCTAAAACCACTTCCATGTACAATTTTGTTTTTAGTAGTCAAGTGTATTCCTGCTGCTCAATCTGTAGATTCACCAAGTGTCATAACACAAAGGTGCAGAAGCAGGGACCACTGTGAGAGGGACATGTTCTATAATGCTTAGCACCAGATGGGTGTGGAGTGTCAAGAGAGTGAAGAGAAACAGCTGCTCTCTGCCTGGCTTGCCTTTGCCCCAGTTCCTACCCCTGTGGTCATATAAAAAGCAGATGTCCCACATGTAAAGGGTTCTACTGTAGGCAAAGAACCCTGCAAAAAATAACCTGGGCATTTATGTGAAAGAGCAGATCAGCTGCTCTGACTTTTTCTGAGAGTGTCTTCATAGTGACACAGTGAGAAGAATCCTAGTTCTTACTCTAACTCTTCGGAATGAAAACAAATTCTCCAGGGAAAAGATAAGACTAGAGTCTTCAACTTTATAACCCCTGGGGTAACTCAACTATTTCTCAGTCTGTCTTGAAATGTAAGTGATTAACCCTGGGGAGGTAAATCCCTTAGGATGGTTGCTAACCATCTTTTCCCTTGGAATGAATTTCTCAGGCAAGTTCTTCCAGCCCAGATCCAAAGTTTTTGTAAAATTTGCTCAGAAAGCCCTCACTTTATGTAAACAAAAATATTTTATTTACAGTCTAACACTATTCATTCAAATCAAGAAGAGAAAGGAAAACTAACTAATCCAAAACAACCTTGCAACTGGGACTCTCACACAATTCTGATTAACTATAAATTGCTGAAACTACTTTATTTGACCTTATCTACTAAAGCTAAGTATATGCATACCCTATAACCCTATAATTTCACTCAACTTGTTACCGAACCCAGGTTTGGCTGCCTGGACCAAACAACTTAAAAGTCAAATCATTGGTGAAATGGAAGTCAGCTTTTATTCAGAAAAAACAGTGACCTGTGGAGAGATGTTAGGCTAACCACTCTCTCTGGTAAACCCGAAGGAGAATGGCCAGACTAAAACTATCTCAAAGACTTAGATCTACTGAGAGTTTTTAAAAGAGGGGATTGAAGTAATGAAATGTATGAGGTGAAAAGCAGGAGGGAGGGAGACATAAGCAGTAGGAACTCTGTGCAAGGAGCCAGGTGCAAGGTCTTGCCAAGGCTCCCTCTGGTTTCTGCTCCTGTCCTTGATGTTATATCAGGGTCCTGATTCAGGGTGGAATCAGTACAGCTTTGTTGATATCTTTCTTGGTTTTTCAGGGTCTGGGTACTGTGTGTCTTGCAGCAAGTCTGCAGCTCCAGGCTGACTGGAAAACAATTTTACATTCATGTTAATAATGACATCTTGCCCCATTACCAAGGTTCAAAATACCAAATAACCATGGGCAAATAGGAAACACAGAGTAATGCATGCTAAGGAAACAAACAAACAAAGAAACAAACAAACTACATCCTTTTGAAATCTTTTAGAGTCCATGCAGTTTTAGGTTCTAATATGGCTTTAGTGCCGTTCACTACAACAGTATGACCCAGCAGAAATACATAAACAGATTCACCAAATGTACAAGATTGTTTAATATAAAATTATTTATAATAGCTCCAAATTGGAAGTTTCACCATTAACTATAAAAAGTAAAAGAAATAAATACTTTGCAGCATATATATATACAATGGAATATTAGCCACAATGAGAATAAATGATATACACAAGAGAGCTTGTTTGACTCTCACAAACATGCTATTAAGCAAAAATAAGCCAGCCACAAAAGATTACATATTGTTTCATTCCATTATAAAATTTCACAAATAAGTAAAAATAGCCTATAGTGTTAGTATCAGAATAAGTTTCTTAATGAGGGTGAGGCAGATGGCAACATGAACATGATTTGGCTGTGAGATTTGCATGGTTGTGTCACTTTGATAAAATTAATGGAGCTATATACTATTCGTATATTATATTTCAATTAAAAAGTTTACTAAAGGAGGATTGAGCAAGATATCTGATTAGAAGACTCTACTATTGGTCTCTCTCACAAAGACAGACAAAACAATGGACAAACAACTACACTTAGATGAAAATAACTAGAGGAGAGCACTGGAGCACATCAAAGGAGGACGGAAGTGCTAGTGAGCACAGAAACTCAGGATAGCCACATAAGGAACAGAAGGAAACACCTGGCCTTCAGCACCCTATCTCCCAGACAGGAGCAGCAGGGAACCACGAGAAACTTTCGCTGTGGGGAAAAGGTAAGCGAGAGGACCCCAGCAGCCCTCATCAACACCTTGGACACCTACCATCCTTACTACTGGGACACTGGCAGTTCTCACAAGTACCAAGCCAGCTAAGGGAAGCTGTCTAGAGTCCACACAGTTGTGCTCCTGCAGAGGAATGGACAGTGTGCCCCACCCTCTGTGGCTCACACCGCTGCAGCTACTGTGTCATAATTTCACTGAAACTGCTGAAGGAAGGTATCCAAACCTGGGGGTAAATGATACCATTTCATTCCAGAGACTCAGCCACCATTGAACTGACTTCCCCACATCCAGCTGAGAGCAGCTATTACATACTACCCTGAGGGATTAGATTGTGGTAGAAACTCTCCATACATCCTGCCGGTTTCTGCAGTACCCCTGCCCCTCAAGCTGGAATTGAAGCTGCAAAGCTGCACACTCCCTCTGGGAGAATCTTTACCTCTCCCACGCATGGCTGTGCCCTATCTGCCTAGGACTGAACTGAAGGGGTGCAACATCCCCTGGGGAATTGCTGTCTTGGCTGAGAAGCTGCTTGGCCAAGCTGAACATCTGTGCATCCCAAGGCTGATCTGACATAGTACCTAGTGTCCCAGTAAAACAGAGCAGTGGCTGCTGTGCTAGGGGCCAAACAACTCTAGTACTCTGCTTCCCTGGAGTTGGATTATTTCCCTAGAGACTGAGCAGCTTTCCCTGGGGGGGTGAAATCAGTGCTGCGCTGCTCCCTACCACCCCGAGGCCCAAATGATAGCTGTGCCTCGCCATTCTAAGTTCTTGCTGCTGCTGCACCTGGCTTCACAGAGACTGAGATATTGCCAAGTCCCATCATTCCCGGGGATAGAATCACCAACTCTCCACCATGTAAGTATACAGCAAAATGGCAGCCCTCTGCAAGCCAAGAAGAGGGCTCTCATCAGACTTCCCTACCTCAAGAATTTGAGAAATAAGTGTCTCCTGTTTAAGCCAGCAGTCTGTGGTATTTTGATATAGTAGCCAAAGATGACTAAGGCAATTATTAAAAACAAAACAAACAAACAAACAAACAAAACTGTTAAAAGTCTTAGAAAAGTTTTAGGGTGTTAAAAAATTTATCTTTTGTGCAGTTATTCTTTTCAACTTGCCTTTAAGTTTACTACTTCTCATATTTCTTGCTGTCCCATTTGGAGTCTGTAGTAGCTTATTTCTCAATTTACTTATTGAGTAATTTCCATCATGTTAAACCTGAATTTTAACCAACATGGCCATTTCCTGTTAAATAGAATAATGTTGAAATTTCTTGACTGATGTTATTAACTTTTACTCTTTCCTACTAACCAGAAATGCTATTGCTTTCAATGATTTTTCTTTTGATAATATAAAGTTTCTGGCTGCTCTTAGGGAAACACATCAATTTGTGGATTAGCAGGCAGAAGACATTGTGACCTAAGTTCTTCAACAGAAAATTGTTATTTTCTTTGGCAATTGGATACAATATGCTTCATCTATTCCAAAATTCTTAAATTTTCTGGTCTATTAATGTCATTTTTTATTATTTGCAAGAGTTGCCACAGCCTATTTTGTTTATTCTTAATACTATTTTTGGTTGAATTATTAGAGCTGCACTTTGGCATTTTGAAACCATATTACTGCTTGTTTTTATTTCACAATTATCAGGGCAATAAAAAACCCCTCTTAAAATAAAAAATATATATATATATTTATATGTTATAGTCTTAGTCTCTTAGGTGTATGAATTAATCCAAATATTTTCAGCCATGGTAGGAAGTTATTGGTAAAGAATCACGGCTATTCAACAACCTTTGGCAATGAAACCAAAGAACCATTTTGTGCAGTGGCAAATAACTAAAATTACAACTTTGCTATACAGGCATACCTTGAAGATAGTGCTGGTTTGATTCCAAACCACTGCAGTAAAGTGAATATCACAATAAAGTGAGTCACAAAAATGTTTTGGTTTCCTAGTGCATATAAAAGTTATGTTTACACTATTAAGTGTGCAATAGCATTGTTGTTGGTTCCTCGCCACCGGGGACCAACAACACAGGGCGGGAAGGGACCCCGGACCAGCTGGCGGTAACCTCTTGTGGGGCTGAGCGGGATGATGAGTGTCGCAGGCCCGATCCCCTCTGCGCTTCGGCCCCGGGGACAAAGAAAGAACACCGAGCCAGGAGAGCGGTCAAAGCCGGAACTCTGTTTATTACAGCAAGCAGGGGTTTTTATAAGGTACCAGGGGCGGGGGAGCTCTTATCCAATAGGGAGTTGACACACTGCTACCCGGGAGGAGGGGTGAGGACAGGGCAGGCGGGAAAAAAGTGCAGAGTCATCGTACCCCGGAAGTTAGTTCTTTTAAGTTTTGAGTTCTCCGCTTAGGTTTTGGTTTCCCAGAATCAGCCCGAAGCAAGTTTAAAATGGCTGAGGTACTTTCCCAAAATGGCTGGCGGCCCAGGCGTAGCCCAACACATTGTAACTAAAGTACTTTCCTTAATTGAAAAATGCTTTATTGCTAAAAAATGCTAACGATCATCTGAGCCTTCAGCAAATCTTAATATTTTTACTGGTGGAGGATCTTGCCTCAGTGTTGATGGCTGCTGACTGATCAGCGTTGTGGCTGCTGAAGTTTGGGGTGGCCGTGGCAGGTTTTCAAAATAAGACAACAATGAAGTTTGCCAATGGGTTGACTCTTCTTTTTACAAGAGATTTTTCTGTAGCATGAAGTGCTGTTTGATAGCATTTTACCCTCAGTAAAACTTCTTTTCAAATTGGAGTCAATCTTCTCAAAGCCTGTTGCTACTTTATTATGTAATATTCTGAATTCTTTGTTGTCATTTCAATAATGTTCCCAGCATTTTTATTAGGAGTAGTTTTCATCTCAAGAAATCACTTTCTTTGCTCATCTATAAGAAACAACTCCTCATCTGTTCAATTTTATGACATTACAGCAATTCAGTCATATCTTCAGCCTCCACTTCTAATTCTAGTTCTCTTGCTGTTTCCACCACATCTGCTGTTACCTACTCCGCTGAAGGCTTGAACCCTTCGAAGTCATTCATAGGGGTTGGAATCAACTTCTTCAAAACTTCTATTAATGTTGTTGTTATTTTGGCCTCCAAGTGGCCAAGATCTATGTCTGTTGGGTCCGCCGCCAGACGGCCTGAAAAGCTCTTGCCTCGCTATCAGTCTCTCCCTTGGTGTTCCTTCTGGTGAGCAAGCGAATTGTCCGGATTCCTCTTTCCCTCTGGTCCCCTTTGGAAGGAGATGGGGGAAGAGAGCCGGGAAGAGAGGTGAGCACAGCCACCGGCCCCAACCAGCCGGTTAAAGGACACTCAGATGCGGCAGGGGTTCAGTCAAGCAGTTCTGTTTATTATCACACAAGCACTTGCTTTTAAAGGCAAATGGGGAAGGGAGGTTTTTACATCCTCCAATCAGCTTAAAGGTTATGAGAGCATGCATCCTATCTCAATGCCTAGCTATTGCAATCACGCAGTGTTCACGAGCGTGGAAGTGTGTATGTGGCCAATAAGGGCTAAGGCAAGGTTCCCGCAGACACTCCCACCTTACTTCCTCCCGGTGCCGTCTTAGGCTGCCACATTAATGGCACCGCTTGTAATGTCACTTAAGGTGGCATTAGTTTTTAAGGCCCGACATATGAGGTGGTGTTATTGACTGATATCCCCCCAAAACTTAGTTCCCGCTGTGACAGTGTAAAGAGAGTGGGAAATCCTATTAGAGTAAATGAAAAGTGGGGCCTTGAAGAGGTGATTGGACTGTAGGACAATGCTGTAGTAAATGGTGGTCAGGGACATGTTTCCTGAGGATTTTATAAGGAGAGCACATGACAGTCTCTCTCTGTTCTGCCATTTTCTGCCATGTGAGAACCCTGCATTACTTTAAAGTCACCATCAAAGAAGACCCTTCTAGATGTGTTCCCTGGACTTTGGACTTCCCACCCTCTGAAACTGTAAGCAATAAATTTTGTTTTCTTATAAATCACCCAGTTCCAGGTAGTTTTGTTTTAAGCAACAGAAATGGACTAATAACATGTGATGATGGTCAGAATTGCTACTGCAGAATATTGTAGTAATAACATAGTGTTATAAATGTGTGAAGTCCTTAAACACTGTATATAAAAAAAGACCTGGAGACTAAAATATTAAGGAATTAAGATGATAGCAATTTAGAGCTGTGAATATAATCCAAGAGTTGTTGGCATTCTTGAGAAACAATAAGGCCATTTGGTACAGGAAACCCAATAAAGCATAATGTTAGAAAAATATACAGCATTTAAAAAAATAAGTAAATATATTGATTAGAGCTCACAAATTGCTTCCATCACATTAAAAAAAAACCCTATAAATATTTTGAAAATTCTAAATTTCCATAGAGAAAGTACTAACAAATAAGATGTGAAAATGGCAATTTACTTTTGAAAAAAATTAGGTTTGCCCTAGTTTCTTGTTGTGGAACAGGAAACATTAAAAGACATTGTGGTAATTATTTAGAGAGAATAAATTTTTACTTTTACAGAAATAGAATTTCATTCCTAGTGTCACTGTTGGTTAGTTTGTATGTGAAAACAACATAAAGATATTCTCAGATAATCAAAGGTTTAAAATATTTACCCATTTCACCCATCGTGTATATGAGCCAAATAGTACCACAGAGTTCCATGAGATGACTCAATACCGAAAGCTTTTGTAATAACTCTTTTTATAAAATTATAGACAACATATCTTGACTTCTAAAGTATAATGCAAGTGAAAATACTAGATCTAAGTATGGCTGGAAACTATGCCCAATATGAGAATTTCTTGGCAGTGAAATTCTTGGCAGTTTGAGAGATTAAATGATAAATGAAAAATAAAAATATCTGTAAAGAAGTAGTAAGAAAGTTGGGGGTGGGTGAATAAGGGAAATAAATATGTCCAAATCCACTTTTTTAAGGTAAGAGCTTAATTTATTCCTATGTCTCATAATCAGAAAATTATATACTGACGAACGTATCTTTTCTAAACTGAAATTCTAACAGGTAGATTGTATCTCTCACGATGTGCTACACACTGCCTCAACTGGACATTCGTGAAGCTTATTTTAAAAGGCTTGAATAATTCTTACAGCAAGGAAAACAATTTAAGTTTATTTAATTCAGTGTTTTAATAATGTGTTTGATCATTATTTTAGTTAGTGTCTTTGGTTAAAAGCAATAGAACTTATTGGTAATTTTAAGCAGGCAAAAATGAACGTATTAGAAAACCACAAGATAGCTCTTAGAATTGGAAAAAAAAAAAGCAGAAGCAGACTCAGGTAGAAATCACAGAGCAAGTTAGAGTCAATATCAGGAAAAGAAGGAAGGTCTGTTTTTGACGTAGCCTCCAGACCATCAGCTATGGCCACTGGCCACTGCCAGCCTCACGCTCACAGGCATTTCCAGGAAATCTTCTGGCCTGTTCTTCACCTTATCAGTTACTGCTTTAACACTGGAGTTCAAAAATCTATCTGGCTGACATGAATTCTTTCAGACTCTGTGCCTATTTCTTACCTCTGAAAGTTGAAAATGCCAGGAATGAGCGGCTGATCAGCCATGATTGAGTGCTTGGTCCATGTTTTAGCCTTCAGGTGGAGGGAAGAGGAAAATCTACTCACAAACAACTTCAAAATGGAAGGACCCTATACTGGGATTCTTACATAAAAGTGTTGAGAAGCTTGGCAAATACCTACTTGTCTGCAAAGAAAGCATAGTCTTCTTCAGACAAAGCTTGCATTTAATAATACAATCAAATCATTCCTTATAAAACCAAAATCATGCTCAATCACTTCTCAAAGGAAAAAAATGCCGGATCACATCAGGTATTTCAGCTTCAAGGCCAAGACCTCTGGATAATGTAGATTTTTCAACTTGTCATGTTCCAATTTCTTTATTCTGTAAACTCAAGTTTAAATTATAAATACCTTAAATAAATTCTACAAATATTAGTAAAATAAAGAAAAAATAATCAAAAAATACAATTATCTCAACAGGCAAAGGAAGGGTGCCTTTCCTTTTCTTTTCTTTTTAATCTAAATCTATTTTTTTAAAAATGACTTTCATAAACTTGTGAATTTAAGTGTAGTGTTTTTATTAAAATTAAAGTGTCTAGAGAAAATTAAAACCTAAATATATACTATTTATAAGGAATGAGTAATACTGTTTCAACTTAACCTTGAAAAAGCAAAAAAAAAAATGAGTCTCAGTCCAATAGCAGCCAAAATATCTCAGAAACAGTAATCTTAGTGCTAGCCAGGCAGACACAATCTACACGGAACTTAATCAAAATAAGATTAAAAGTCTATAGCAATTTCCTTGAGTGGCTGGTCAGATATCCCCCATTACAGTCACCAACCAGCCTGCCCCTGGGGCCTATTTCAGAAATAAATTGGTTCGTAGATGAGATGATGCAGAAGAAGGAAAAAAAAAGAATGCTTTCTTGAGACTGTACCCTAATTTTTATCAAGTAATACAAGGAAACTTCAAAGTCTTTTTATTCTGAAATGTTCTTTTTTTCTGTTTTATATCTTCTTAAACTTATTGGTGTTATATTAAATATTCATGTATGTAAGCTTATTATTTGACTTTGTATGGAATTTAATAGGACATTTAGTATTTACTAAGGTAGCAACAGCAGTAACACCTCAACATTTGTTCAGGGAAGCATTCTATTCAGTTACTAGAAGATTTTCATAACTATTTTATTAATTATATCTAGCAATAACAAACATTAGATAATGCCAGAGAAACCTTCAAGAGGCACCATTATTCCAAGAGCCTAAAAAAGAAACTTTCAATCTGAGGAATACTTCTAGACATTTTCTTCAATAAGAGAGTAGAAAATTTCTAAATGTTTATATTACTGAAACTTCAGAATATGAGTGGCAAATGAATTCTTCAGTTCTAGGATTATGGCTTGTTCTTTCTATTAAAAGTAATCTCTCCAGATTCCTTTATAGAGAATTATCAATTAAAAATAGATTACTAGCACCATACTGTATAAAGTGCTTTATGGATTATCAATTTTGCATGTATTTGTCTCAGTAACTTTCAGAAATATGTATTCTTATCACATTTTTTATTAAAAAAAATATTATGGGTAATAAAAGTTAAAAGATTTTCTCAAGGATATATAAGTATACGATAGCAAGGATCCTAAAACCCAGGTTTTATCATTCTAAGTTTAAATAGCTTGACACCATTCCAGCATTGCCTTACTTTGATGGTGGCCCTTGTAAATGTTGTGATTTTGTTAAACAGTGCTCTCAAACTTAATTTTGCATGAAAATTAGCATGGCTTCTTAAAAAAGATAGACCCATTGATAAGGACCCCAGAGACCTTGATTCTATAAGTTTATATCAGGATTCAGTAACTGTGGTTGCTTTTGATGCAGGTAATCAATGACAATCATTGCTTTAGATCATGCCCTAAACATGAATATTAAAATGAAAAAGCAATAGAATTGCATGGCATAAAATAAAGTCTGCTATAATATACTTTTTTGAATATATTTAAATTATACTTAGAATCTTAAAAGATAAAAATTACAAGGCAATTGAAATGATATCACAACAGCATAATCATATATCCACATGTGATTGGTGCAATAAACATGAACTTTCATTATGCTAAAATATTAGTCAGTCAATGTGAGTTCTTAGGTATTAATTAAGTAGTTAATTGCAAAATATGGTCAAATTGTTGTGTAAGTCATCTCACTTTATTGTAAAGTTTATGATTTCTGATAAAGTTTATAGATTTCTAATCTGTGCTTTTGTAGAGATCATGCACATCTTAATGGGGTAACTGAAAAATAACTGACCTAAATATTGGGATAAGTTTTATCACAGTATGATTCAAAAGAAATGTAAGGGAATAAGACAAAAACCTTTATTTTCAAAAATATCTCTCCATACACATAATTATGCTAAAATATCCATCTAATATAATCATCCAGTCAAGTAATAGCTACTATTAAAATAGAAATATTCCATTTAATTATTAGTAATAGAAATTATAATAAAAAGGTTGTTAAAACCTTCAAAATGCTTATCTCTGATCATCAGAGAACAGAACAGGGCTATGAAACCTTGGATTCTTGTTTTAGTTTGAAGTGTCATTGGACTAACAAATAATACAGTTGCGAGTTTCAAAAAACAATGACATATTCAAAAAATTCTGAATGGATGTCTGGCAATTGTGAGACCTTAGGGGCCTGCTAATAAGAGTTACTGTCACTGCAAAGTATTCTTTCAATCTAGCTTAAAAAGCTGAAAACCACACCATCAATCCAGTTTTTCTCCTGGACCTCTAGCATATATAAACTGCTTGACTGAAAAAAGCTGAGAGTTCTCTCAGTTGTGTATAGGAGAAGAGTTGGCCACTAGGACTCAAGGTGTCTCAATAGTCCTGTCTTTCACTTCAGAATCTGGGCTAATTTGCACAGAAATGACACTTTTGTGTTTTAGTCATTCAAGCACTGACAGCTTTGGTCTTAAACCAATTTCATCTTGTATAGATTCTACCTGATGCTCTATATAATAAAAGGACAGTTATATGATCTGTATAGGAAGAATTCCCCTTCCTAAACTCAATCTGACATGGAGGTAAAAGAACTATCTAAATTGGCCTTACCAATAATATCATTACACAAAGGAGTGATTTGCAGCAATAAGACTTTATTTGGACAACACAGAAAATGTTAACTAGGAAACAAAGAGCTACTCAAAAGGAAATGTACCCAACATCATAATTTCATCTAGGACAAGACATATTTTCATCCACTGCAGAAACAAGTGTGTCTTGTACATTAATTTATATGTTCAACATTAATAAGTAGCAGAAATTCACTGTAGCTAACCAGTGATGAATAAAACTTTTAAATTAAAATAAAAATGTCCTGCTTATGTTTGCTATATGATTTTATCCAGTAGGCTAAGATATGTAGTTATATCAATGCTTTTGGGATGTGTTTAACAAATGTCTCATTTGTACATTTCCCAAATGTTGCCAAACATTTTAATGTATTGAATAGAATAATGAATACAAATTTCCACAAATAATTTTTAGACCTCAAAACCTTATAAATATCAGTCCTTCAAAACTTAGGCCTAAAATGCAATCTCCATTATCTACCAATTTCCAAATATAAACTAACTTTATTGTTGTTTACTCCTCTATTTTAATCCTTATCTTGGTTAAAGATATTTTATGATATTATGAAGAAGTACCATAGCAATAATTTATCTTTCTTCTAATTGCTCTACCCTGCTACTCAAGCCCTCAGATGTGTTTTTTTGTTTTTAATTTTTATTTTGTCAATATATAATGTAGTTGGTTATTATGGCCCATCACCGAAACCTCCCTCCCTCCTCCCTTTCCCCCTTCCCACCCAAGAATGTCCTTTCCGTTTGCTTATTGTAACAACTTCAAAAGATGATAGTTGTTATATCTTCTTCTCCCCCCCCCCCCGGATTTCTTTTTTGTGTGTGTATTTCTTTTTTGTGTGTGTATT
>NW_007729998.1:79267-79908 GCF_000696425.1 Galeopterus variegatus
GGAAGGACAGCCTTGCAGGGTAGAGTATTCTTGGCTGGCAATCTTTGTCTTTTACTATTTTGAATACATCATCCCATTCCTTTCTAGCCTTTAGGGTTTCTGCTGAGAAGTCTGAAGTTAACCTGATTGGGGCTCCCTTATAGGTGATTTGACGCTTCTCTCTTGCAGCTTTTAAGATTCTCTCTTTGTCTTTGAGCTTTGCCATTTTGACTATAACATGTCTTGGTGAAGCCCTTTTTGGATTAAATATGTTTGGGGATCGTTGAGCTTCCTGGATCTGAATATCTGTGATTTTTCCTATGCCTGGGAAGTTTTCTGCCACTATTTTGTTGAATATGTTTTCAATACATTCTCCTTTTTCCTCCCCTTCTGGAATACCCATGACTCAGATATTTGAGCACTTAAGGTTGTCTAATATCTCTCTCTGATTTTCTTCAATATCTTTGATACTTTTTTCTTTTTTTTTGTCTGCTTGTGTTATTCCAAACAGCCCATCTTTAAGTACAGAGGTTCTCTTTTCAACTTCCATTATCCTGCTGGTTAAACTCTCCATTGTGTTTTTTATTTCACTGAATAACTTCTTCAGTTCGGCAAGTTCTGGTACGTGTTTTTTTTTTATGACATTGATTTCCTTGTACATT
>NW_007729998.1:80470-120697 GCF_000696425.1 Galeopterus variegatus
TGCATATCTGTGATTTTTCCTATGCCTGGGAAGTTTTCTGCCACTATTTTGTTGAATATGTTTTCAATACATTCACCTTTTTCCTCCCCTTCTGGAATACCCATGATTCAGATATTTGAGCACTTAAGGTTATTTAATATCTCTCTCAGGTTTTCTTCAATATCTTTGATACTTTTTTTCTTTTCTGCTAGCGTTATTCCAAACCGCCCATCTTCAAGTACAGAGGTCCTCTTTTCAACTTCCGTTACCCTGCTGGTTAAGGTCTCCATTGTGTTTTTTATTTCGCTGAATAACTTCTTCAGTTCGGCAAGTTCTGCTACATTTTTTTTTAGGATATTGATTTCCTTGTAAATTTCCTCTTTCAGGTCCTGTATGTTTTTCCTGGTTTCATCATGCTGTCTAGCTGTGTTTTCTTGTATCTCATTCAGTCTCTTTAGGATTATCACTCGAAATTCCTTGTCATTCATTTCAAGGGCTTCTTGTTCTATAGGATCTAGAGTTTGAGATTTATTAACTTTTGGTGGTGTACTTTCTTGGTTTTTTGCATTTCTGGTATCTTTTTTTGGATGTTTATTCATTTTAGCAGGGAGTTTTACTCGAGTCTTGGGCCTCTCCGGGAAGCCTCCTCTCTGGTCAGCTTGGACTCTACTAGGCTGCTGGATCCCGCCCTGCTGGCCCCACAGGGTATGTGTGTTCTACCAATATTCCACCTCGTTATCCGGGCATTTCCCCACTCTGTGAGCACTAGGTGGGGCTGTTGACCTTTGCAGGGGGGGCCAGCAGGGTGTGTATTTTTTTGCTGAGTCTCCGTCTCCTTTGCCAGACTCCTCCACACTCTGTGTGCTCAGTACAGGGCTGGGGCGTGTCTTCTGCAGTTCTCGTCTACCAGCTGGGACTTCAAGCCAGTGCTCTGCCCCGCCCTGCCCAGGAAGACTTTCAGGTTTCTGGTAGGGATGCTCTGAGTGCTTTTGTGGCCCTGGATAAGGCCTCCTCTGGGCCTCTCACTTTCTGCCCGGTACTGCGGCTATCTGTGTAGTTGAGATATCTCCAACATCAGGGTGTGAGCTCCTCAGGGGAGTATTCCACAGCACACAGTTCCTCCTTGTATCCCCCCAGCATGGGCCAACCTGGGCACCCGCTAGCACTCAGCTCTCCGACAGGCTCAAGGGAGCTTGAGAGCGCTCCGGCCTCACCTCTCCCAATCAGAAGTCAGTTTGGGGTACTTCCAAACTGATGGCCACAGAGATGGTATCTGCCTCCTGGAAACAGGAAGTTTACCTAGGTCCGAAACCCAGGGTGTGGTGGAGTGACAATCTGGGTGGGCTCCTCCTCCCTGCCCTCCCGACGCTGGCCGGGGGGCTTCCCCTGCCACCAGCCCCGCCAGAGATCTGCGGGGGGAGTGGGATTGTAGGCCGGTCCGCAGGCCCTGGGGGCCCCATGCCGAGGCATGCAAGTAGCTTGGCTCAGTGAGGAGCCACGCCAAGCAAAGAGGGCAGGCCTAGCTGATCCAAGCTGGCCAGCTCCACCCCCACCTGAGAAAATGGAGGCAGTGCTAGTGCCGGTGCCTAGCCTGGCGTGGTAGGCGGGAGCCGGGTGGGCATCTGCCCCGCAAGCAGGGCTGGGCTGGGGGTCACTCACTGAGCTCACAGAGCTGGGCCGGTCCAGCACCTTACTCTCCGTTTCTGCATCTTTCTTGGCCTTTGTTGCCTTGGGCTGCTCACTCGGTCCCGCAGCAGGGCTTGGGCGCTCTCAGGAATCTTCTTTTGTGTTGGCCCTAAAACCTCGAATCTGTAGTTGCTTTTTTGTCACAGTAGATTAGATGATCAATGATTTTATTCATTTTTTGTTGCTCTTGGAAATGCAAATAGTACTCTGGCAGCACAGCACACACTTCTCAGGCTCGCACTGTCTTCTGGCACACCCGCTCCAGACCCGTCGCCATCTTAAACTCCCCTCAGATGTGTTTTTTATTCCATTGAGT
Source organism: Galeopterus variegatus (assembly GCF_000696425.1). Taxonomy (NCBI): domain Eukaryota; kingdom Metazoa; phylum Chordata; class Mammalia; order Dermoptera; family Cynocephalidae; genus Galeopterus; species Galeopterus variegatus. Next base: position 82,452 of record NW_007729998.1, read on the forward strand.
GAATCTTTCATTTCTAGAAGTTCTGCTACACTGTTTTTTTTATTTTTTTATTTTTAATTTCATTTTGTCAATATACAATGCGGTCGGTTATACTGGACCATCACCGAAACCTCCCTCCCTCCTCCCTCACCCCCTTCCCACCCAACAATGTCCTTTCTGTATGCTTGTCATGTCAACTTCAAGGAATTGTAATTGTTATGTCTTCTTCTCCCCCCCCCCAGTTTTTTTTTTGTGTGTGTGTATGTGTGTGTGTGTGAATTTATTTATTTATTTTTATCTCCCACCAATAAGTGAGAACATGTGGTATTTCTCTTTCTGTGCCTGACTTGTTTCACTTAATATTATTCTCTCAAGGTCCATCCATGTCATTCCAAATGGCAGTATTTCATTCGTTTTTATAACTGAGTAGTATTCCATTGTGCAGATATACCACATTTTTCGTATCTACTCATCCAATGATGGACATTTGGGCTGGTTCCAACTCTTGGGTATTGTAAAGAGTGCTGCAATGAACATTGGAGAACAGGTATACCTTCGATTTGATGATTTCCATGCCTCTGGTATATTCCCAGCAGTGGGATAGCTGGGTCATATGGCAGATCTATCTACAATTGTGTGAGGAACCTCCATAGCATTTTCCATAGAGGCTGCACCATTTTGCAGTCCCACCAACAATGTATGAGAGTTCCTTTTTCTCCCAGATGTATATTTTGCAAATATTTTCTCCCACTCTGCTGGTTGTCTTTTAACTCTGTTAATCATTTCTTTTGCTGTGTAGAATCTCTTTAGTTTGATATAATCCCATTTGTTTATTTTTTCTTTGGTTGCCCGTGCCTTTGGGGTCATATTCATGAAGTCTGTGTCCAGTCCTACTTCCTGAAATGTTTCTCCTATGTTTTCTTTAAGAAGTTTTATTGTTTCAGGGTGTATATTTAATTCTTTAATCCATTTTGAGTTGACTTTAGTGTATGGTGAAAGGTATGGGTCTAGTTTCATTCTCCTGCATATTGATATCCAGTTCTCCCAGCACCATTTGCTGAAGAGGCAGTCTCTTTCCCAGTGTAGAGGCTTAGTGCCATTGTCAAAGATCAGATGGCTGTTGGTGCGTGGGTTGATTTCTGGATTATCTATTATTCTATTCCATTGATCAGTGTGTCTGTTTTTATGCTAGTACCATACTGTTTTGGTTATTATAGCTTTGTAGCATAATTTAAAGTCAGGTAGTGTTATGCCTCCAGCTTTATTTTTTTTTTTTGCTCAGTGTTGCTTTGGCTATGCGTGGTCTTTTGTTATTCCATATAAATGTCTGGATAGTTCTTTCCATTTCTGAGAAAAATGTCATTGGAATTTTGATGAGGATTGAATTGAATTTTTTAAGGTATTAATCTCTTTGTAGATTTCCTCCTTCATATTCTGGATATTTTTTCTTGTTTCATGGTGTTCTCTAATTGAGTCTTCCTTTATTTCCTTGCGTTTTATTAAGATCATTGCTTGCAATTCTTTTTCAGATATTTCAAGGATTCTCTGCTCCAGGGAGTCTGTCTTTGGAGCATTACTGTGTTCTTTTGGAGGTGTCATTTATTCTTGATTGTTTGTACTTATTTTATTTTTTTTACTGAAGCTTGGTCATTTGGTAGAGGGTTTGCTTCTTCTCTTACACTGAGATTGGCTGTGGAGTTGTCCTGGTTGCTACTGTGGTGGTGAATTGTCTTGGCTTGGCAGTAGGTTTGGTGGTTGTTATGTTCCTGTTCCAGACTCTGTGGTCATAGAATGAGCCCATAGTGCCATGCGGTTCTGCTAGGCACACCTTGGTGGGTCAGAACCCACAAGCTGGTGCTCCCCCCTAGGTCTGAGGAGGGGAAGGGGCCACCTCTAGCCATGTGGTTCCCGCCACTTCTGCTGAGTGCTCAACTTGGCAGTGTGGGTTCAGAGCATGGCTCTACCAAACCTTTAAAGAAAAATTAATACCATTTCTCTTCAAACTATTCTAAAAAATTGAAACAGAAGCCGTTATTCTTCCAAACTCATTCTATGAGTCCAGCATCACCCTAACACTAAATCCAGATGAAGATACAACAAAAAAAGAAAATTAAAGGCCAATATCATTCGTGAACATAAATTCAAAAATCAACAACAAAATGTTAGCAACCAGCGTACATCAGAAAATCAAAAAAAAAAAAATGTGCACCAGAATCAAGGGGGATTCATATTGGGGATGTAAGGATGGTTCAACATATGCAAGTCAATAAATGTGATACACCACATCAACAAAATCAAGCACAAAAACCTATGATTATCTCATTAGGTGCAGAAAAGACATTCAGCAAAACAGCTTCGCTTCATGATAAAGACTGTCAGCAAATTAGTTATAGAAGGAAATTATCTCAACATACAAAAGACATTTACAATAAACCAGTCGCTAATATCATCCTGAATGGAAAGGAAAAAGACAAGGATGCCCTCTCTCACCACTCCTATTTAACTTAGTATTGGAAGTACCAGCCAGAGCAATAAGGAAAGAAAAAGAAGTTAAAGGGCATCCAGATTGGAAAGGACAAAGTCAAACCATCCCTCTTTGCAGATAACATGATCTTATATATAGAAAAACCTAAAGACTCTACCAAGAAACTCTTAGAGCTAATAAACAATTTTGGTAATGTTGTAGGATACAAAATCAACACCCCAAAATCAGTTGCATTTTTATACTCCAGAAACAAACTAGCAGAAAAAAAGAAATCTAGAATGCAAGCACATTTACAGCAGTCAGGAAAACAAACAAACAAAAAACACCTAGGGATCAATTTAATCAAGAAAATAAAAATCTCGGGCCGGCCCAGTGGCGCATGCGCTAGTGTGCCGCTTGGGAAGCGCGGAGGTGCTCCCGCTGAGGGTTCGGATCCCACATACAGACCGGTTCCCGCTCACTGGCTGAGCGAGGCGCGGGGGCAGCGCCGAGGGTTGCGATCCCGTTGCCGGTCCCGGTCCGGTACAGGGGCGACACTGAGGGTTGCGATCCGTTGCTGGGCACAGAAAAAAGAGAAAAAAAAAAAAAAAAGAAAAGAAAAATCTCTACAATGACAACTGTAAAACACTAGTGAAAGAAATTAATGAGAACACAAAAAGGTGAAAAGATGCCATACTCTTGGATAGTCAGAATTAACAACATGAAAATATTCATTCTACACAAAGCAATCTACATATTCAATGCAGTCCCCATCAAAATATCAATGACATTCTTCACAGAAATAGAAAAAAAAATCATAACATTCATGTGGAACAACAAAAGACCCCAAATAGCCAAAGCAATTCTGAGGGGAAAAAAAAAAGCCAGAGGCATAACATTATCCATTTTCAAATCATATTACAAAGCTTTTGTAACCAAAAGAACATGGAACTGGCATAAAAACAGACATTCAGATCAATGGGACAGAATAGAAAACCAAGGAATCAACCCTCATACTTACAGCCAACTGATCTTTGACAAAGTCAACAAGAATATACATTGGGGAAATGACTGCCTCTTCAATAAATGGTGCTGTTGAAATTGGACATCCATGTGCAGAAGAATGAAACTGAACCTTTACTTCTCACCATATAGGAAAATCAACTGAAAATGGATCAAAGACCCCAAACCATAAAATTCCTAGAGGGAAACAGAGGAAATACTCCAGGAAGTAGGACTGGCCAAGGACTTAATAAGACTCCAAAAGCACAGGCAACAAAAGAAAAAATAACCAAATAGAATTATACCAAGCTAAAAAGCTTCAGTCCAGCAATGGGAACAGTCAACAGAGTGGAAAGACAACCTATGGAATGGGAGGAAATAGTTGCAAACCATACATCCAACACGGGATTAATATCCAGAATATGTAAGGAACTCTAACAGCTATATGTAGAAAACAAATAACCCCATTAAAAAATGGGAAAATGAGATAAATAGACATTTTTCTAAGGAAGACATACAAATGGCTAGCAGGTACATGAAAAAATGCTCAGGATCACTAATCATCTGAAAAATGCAAATCAAAACCACATTGAGATATCATCTCACCCCATTTAGACTGGCTATTATTAAAAAGACTGAGAATAACATACTGGTGAGGATGTAGGGAAAGGTAAACTCTTCTGAACTGTTGATGGGACTGTAAGGAGGTTCCCCAAACAACTACAAACAGGTCTACCATATGATCCAGCAATCCTACCACTAGGCATACATCCAAAGGAAGGGAAATCATTATGTTGAAGGGATACCTGCACTCCCATATTTATCATAGCTGTATTTACAATAACCAAATTATAGAACCAACCTAAGTGTCCATTTATGGATGACTGAATAAGGAAAATGTTGTATATATACACAATGTAATACTACTCACCCATTATAAAAGAATGAAATTCTGCCATTTGCAGCAACATGGATGAGTCTGGAGAAAATTAGGTTAAGTGAAATAAGCCAGACAAGGTAAGAGAAATATTGCATGTTTTCACTCATAAGTGGGTGCCAAGAAAGAAGGAAGGATGGAAGGAAGGAAAGAAAGGAAGGAAGGAAGGAAAGAAGGAAGGAAGGAAGGAAGGGAGGGAGGGAGGGAGGGAGGGAGGAAGGGAGGAAGGAAGAAACGAAGGAAAGAAGGAAGGAAGGAAGGGAGGGAGGGAGGAAGGAAGGAAGGGAGGAAGGAAGAAAGGGAGGAAGGGAAGACCACAAGAATATATTGAACTTTCAGAAGAAGAGAACAAATGTAACATACTAGAGATGGAGGAGGGGTGAGGAAGGGGTTTTGGTGAGTGATAAGTCAGGTAAAGGGCATAAAGAAAAATTATGGTTTCTAATAATGAATATGCTAATATTAAAAAAAAAGTGCTTAAGGAAAATATCTTACCAACCAAAAATACTATATTCAGTGAAGCTGTCCTTTAGAAATAAAAGAGACATAAAGACTTTTCTGGACAAACAAAAGCTAAGGAACTATATTACCACCAGATCTGCTTTATGAGAATTCCTAAAGGGAGATTTAAAAAAAAAAAAAAGAAAAGGATGCTAGTGAGTAACACAAAAACATCTGAAAGTACATAACTTTAACATAAGTACACCAATTCTGAATATTCTAATACTATGATGGTGGTGTATAAATCACTTATACCTTTAGTATAATGTTTAAACATAAAACTCTTAAAAATAATAATTACAATCATTTGTTGTGGGATATATAGAATAAAAATATGTAAATTGTGACATCAAAATATGGGGAAGAAGAGGAGATAAAGAACAGATTATTTTTCCCTTTTTGTTGTGATTAAAGTTAAGCTGTTGTCAGTTTTAAATAACCTGCTATAACTAAAAGAAATTTCTTACAAGCTCATCATAGCTGTAAAGCAAAAATCTTTAATAGACACATTAAAAATAAAAGGCAAGAAATCAAACCATACTACTAGTTAAAAATAATTTAAACACAATGGAAGATAGTGAAAGAGGAAGAAAAACTTAAAGAACCTACAAAACAACTAACAAATTAATAAGATGGTAGTAGTAAGTTCTTACCTATCAGTAAGTGCCTTGAATATAAATGGACTAAGTTTTTAATTAAAAGACAAACAGTGGCTGAATGAATAAACAAACCAAAAACAGACTGTATGCTTCCTACAGAAGATTCACTTCACAGAATGAAAGAACACACACAGAATGAAAGGGAAGGTATAGAAAAAAATATCCCATGCAAATGGAAACCAAAAGGTAACTGGAGTAACTATACTTATATCAAATAAAATAAACTTTAAGTCAAAATCTGTAAAAATAGACAAAGCAGGTCATTGTATAATGTTAAAATGGTCAAATTATCAAAAGAATATAACAATCGTAAGTATATATGCATCTATCTTTGGAGCACACAAATATCTTAAGCAAATATTAATAGATCTAAAGGGAAAGATAGACTTCAATACAATAGTAGTAGAGGACTTCAACACTCATTTTCAATAATTGACAGATAATCCAGACAAAAAGTTACCAAGGAAATATCAGATTTAAACTGCACTCTAGAACAAATGGACCTAACAGACATTTACAAAACAATGTATCCTACAGCTATAGAATACACATTCTTCTCAACTGCATGTGAAACATTCTCCAGGATAGATCATATGTTAGGATGCGAAACAAGTTTTAACAAATTTAATGGTATAAAACTAAAAGTTAATAACAGGAGAAACTTTGGAAAATTTAAAAGTAACGAAAATTAAATAACATGATCCCGAACAACCAATAGGGCAATGAAAAAAATTAAAAGAAAAATTTTGAGACAAATTATAATGGAAACACAACATACAAGAAAGTTTATAGCAAGAAACAACTACATAGAAACAAAGAAACAAATGAAAAACTAACATTGCTTCTCAAGGATCTAGAAAAACAGGAAAAAACTAATCTCAAATTAGTAGAAGAAAAGAATTAATAAGAAATAGAGCAGTTTTAAACAATAGATACTTTATATATATACATATATATATGTAAAGAAACAAAAAAAATGATTTTTTGAAAAGATAAACAGAATTGGCAAACCTTGAGCTAGACTAAGAAAAACAGAGAGAAAACCCTAATAAATGAAATCAAACATGAAAAAGGATATATTACAACCAATACCACAGAACACAAAGGATCATAAAAGTCTGTTATAAACAACTACATGCCAACAACTGGAAAACCTAGAAGAAATGGATAAATTTCTGGAAACACAAAACCCACAAAAACTGAATCATAAAAAACTAGAAAATATGAACAGAATAGTATGAATAATAAGATTGAATAAGTAATAAAAAGTCTTTCATCAAAGAAAATCTCAGGACTAGGTGGATTCACTTGTGAATTGTTGGGCCTTAAAAACTAATGCCACCTTAAGTGACAAGTGGATTAAGGTGGCAGCCTAAGCGGGCGCCGGGAGGAAGTAGGGTGGGAGTGTTGGCAGGAACGTTGCCTTAGCCCTTATTAGCCACGCTTGTGAACACTGTGTGATTGCAATAGATAGGCATTGAGACAGAACCCTTAAGCTGATTGGAGCATGTAAAAAACCTGCCTTTCCCATTTGCCTTTAAAAGCAAATGCTTGTGTGCTAATAAACGGAACTGCTTGGCAGAACCCCCACCACATCTGAGTGTCCTTTAACCGGCCAGTGGTGTGCTCACCTCTCTTCACAGCTCTCTTCCCCGGTCTCCTTCCAAAGGGGACAGGAGGGAAAGAGGAATCCCGGGCCGTTCGCTCGCCCACCAGAAGGAATGAGACTAGGGCTGTACGGGTCGGCCGGCGGTGGACCCGACAGTGAATTCCACTGATATATAAAGTTAGAGTTAGACAGGAGAAATGATTTCTGGTGTTCTATTACACAGTAGGGTGACTATCATTAACCAGATCAATGTTGTATTGCATATTTCTGAATAGCTAGAAAATAGGATTTTACATGATCTCATGACAAAAAATAATAAATGTATGTGGTGATGGATATGCTAAATATCTTGATTTTATTTTTACACAATATATACATGTACTGAAATTGATGAACTATCTCAGAAATATGCCAAAATGATTAAAGAGAATTTGGAAATGTAAAAGGTGGAAATCTCACATATTCCCTTAAGAGTCTACTGAGTATTTGTATGTAAGTAAGGATGAAATATATTAATCACATCAAATTCCAGCTATAAGTACACTTTTTCCTATACTGGCAGCTGTTCTGAATCACTTATCAGTTGACTATTAACTCTCTCAAAGTAATATTTACGGACTCCAGTTTGCTTTCCTTAAAATATCTCGTTTTGCTGTGTAGAATTGCTCCATTAGAGAATAACTTCAAAAACATAGCAATCAATATGAAGTCATTCTCAAAAATCTATTTTCATTAGTTGCCATGCTAAAGTAAAAGGTTTACATTTACTTTATTAGTAAACATATTTTCAAAAATATTATTCTTAAAGTGAAGTATGTCTCTAATTGCTTTTGTTTTCATTTTAAGGCAATCAGTATTACAAAATAAAAGTTTGCAATGTTTTTGAAAGTAAAATATTTTTAGATTTATTTTAATCAGTAGTGCAGTTGGTTTCTTTATAGGTGTTCATATTTTTTTCAAAATGTGTGACTATCTACTTGCTAGTTCAATTTCAAGAAGTGTTTACCATAACAACAGCAGCACCTCTTTGTGCAGATGATACTTCTGAATCTTAAAACTCTCAATGACTGGCTAGAGTAAGCCCTAATACACTTTCTCCCTAATAGTTTATAAAAATATGCAATTTTCTGTAATCACATACTGATTTCCACTTTTTTCTAACTGTGATTACATAAAAATATTTTCCTTTCAAAGGTAGATCTTTGCCTTTTCCTTTAGCTTTTTTTGTTGCCCCTTGATTTGAAAATAGATGTTTTTGTGAAGTGTTCAAATACAAACATATTTTATAAAAGACAAGTATGTTTTTTTGCCAGCCAAAACATTTTCTCCTGAGTTTTTCAAGTGATAAGTATTTTTGAATGACAATTTGCCTAAAATGTTCTAAAATTAAGTGACCATTTGTGTATTCCAAACCATAGAGAATTTTTCTCTCTTATATTACACTTATTCCTGGATAAACCACTTATTTCTCTGTGTATCAATGTCAAGTGAAATGATATCTACATGAGATGATTAATTTCTCTGCTACCTATTTTATTACACTTAATGATTCTTCTAAAAAAATATTTGCTGTTAGATTGTAAAATATGTAATAATGTGGTAAAATAATTTTGTGTGTCTGTTATATGTAATAGAGTTAACTATACCTAAATATACTATGTATGTATTAAGGTAAAGGCCATCAATCTCAGCTATGATCATCATTAAAGTGAACTGCACTGCCATGTATGTGTGCAATTATCATTGACCTTCTGTCCAATCATGTAGCTGAGGTGATCGACAGTGAAAAGTTTATGATAGTGAAGTCTGTAGAACTACGAACAGATGACCAAATACACAAGCACTATTCACCAAATTTTTGCCAATTGCTCCAATAATAATTTTACCTTCTATTTAATTTTTCTCTTTTCATTTATTTTTTCCTCTTTTGTAATCTTAAAACTCTAAATTGAGTATGACTTGAAATAACAGCATGTATTCATTTCAGGTGAGTGGAAACAACACTTGTTTTGATTGTATGATTTTTATTGACTGAAAAACATTTAAAGAAAAATAACATCTAAGAATGGTAGACAAAGGATTTTTATTTTTCTTTCCACTCCTTTTCTTGAATGGTTTGATGCAAAAGATTTCTGTTATTATTAATATCTAGCTGTAATTCTTCCAATAGTTTACCTTCTACATCAAAATAAACATTACTGGTAACTGAAGGACTGAATAATCAAAGATCACCTCTGTAATGTACTTTTGCAAAGAAATATTCACTTCTAATATTTGACTTAGCAAATATGTTTACTTTTAAAATATTTTATGTTATTATTTTTTATTTATATATATTCTCTAGTGCTAAAATTTATCATGATAGAGAATTTCTATTCTAAACTAAGTCAGGATTTTCCACATTTTTGTTAGAATACTTAAGTCAAAAAACAGTAGGTCCAAACTATGGTAAAATTGGCACTGTTGGGCACTTGATGCAATTCATTGTCGATAAACATACCTCACCACAATTAAATTCTCATTTTTCCACTTTTATTTACTTCTTTCTGCTTTTTTTCTTTTTTTGGTTTCTGCTAAAATATTCAGTTTTTAGTGATATTTTTATTTATTTCCTTCATGTCTGCAGCCAAGATAGTTGGTACCATATATAATATCTTCACAGTCCCTGATAAGCAGCTTCTGTGGGTTTACTAGTGCAACACATTTCTGAGGCTAGCATTCTCTCATATGCTTACACATTTTGTCTCCCACTGCTTATTTGTGTGCCAGAAGACGGTGGTTTTATTTCCAAATACATTATGTCAGATATAATTGTTACTGATAATTTAAACAACAATTGTGTAAAACAGTGATAAACGAGTATGAAAGAGAAAAAAAAAGTTTCTTAGAAAACAAAACAGAATGTTTTGGAAGAAATTGATAAAGACAAGCTACTAAAAAAATGCTGCCACATTGAATTTATAAGACAAACACCTGTAAGATTTTTTTTCAAGGGGAGGGTGGCAACAACTGTACGTGTATTACTTCTTACATCTCTTCAACTAATAGATGCATTTCAAAAACCCAACACTGAAAACTATAGACTCTATGCTATGTAATAAGAACCAATTCTCAGTTGATCCATACATAAAGATGTAAGAACTCCAGCAGATAACTGGCAAGTAGAAATTCTTTAGGATATGATATGTAATTTGTTTTTGAAAGAACTATTTTTGGTAGAAAAATTCATGCTAAGACAATATCTCTCTTCTTCTCCTACACTGATATCTTGAAAATATTTATAGTATTTCCAGTCACTTTTGGGGTTTTAAAACACTATAAATTCTAAGTTTTCAGTTTATATTCTTTTTGAATATCGAAGACATTATCTCTTACCCATTTCAAAGCTTTGCTGCATTCCAAACTCAGTCTTGCCTCAGTCGGAGCACACAACAGTGGGGCGTGGAGACAGAATTTTTACTATTTTCTCACTCTGCTCTTAAGTATTCACCAGTCTCTGTGCTATCTCTGGCTCTTACAGTGTAGGAATAAGGGGAGGAAGGATCATAAAATTTTTGCTCAACTCAAATAGTTTTTATTATAGAGTCCTCTGGATGGTAGGATATCTACTTATTAGCTCTTTTGGAGAGCACAAATATTTGTCGATTATTAAGAAAGTGCACCACTGGGAAGGAATCTCAGCCATAGTTCCGTGTTTCAAACAATCCCTTTTTGAGTTGGCCACTTACAATTTACTCTCATCCCCTGATCTTCAGGAATAAAGACCTTTAAGATTTCTTACGTTAGGATCACCTAGTCATTTCCAACACTTCTTTTAGGTGTGTTTCTTTCAGGACAAACTAAGTCCAATTACCACCGCAGGTGTCCTCCCGTGACCAAGCCAAATCTTGGCTCACCCTATTCTGAATACAACCCAGTCTGTTTGCTTAGGTCGTGTCAGGCTGGATCACAGACCCCTCTGCCCTGTCCTGTGCAGGTTCTGAGTCAGGTAAGTGAAAGAAAAACTGAGTAGACACTGGCAGAGTGGACATGCTTTATTTTTCAGACATGAGCTCCACTGACCAGTGGTTCAGAGCCGCTGCCTTCCATACTGAAGTGCAAAATAGTGGCAAGGAGCCCAGGGGTACACAGGCGCACATGTGCACTAACTCTACTCTTATGTAACTTGTTTACAATGGATGTGCTGAACCACACCCAGACAGATATGAGGTGAGAGGGCCTGACCGAATCAACTCCACTTTCCTCACAGGCTGTTTCAAACAAACTCTTGTTTTTAAGATTTTATAGGCATGAGTCAGATATCAATCCTTCAGTGGGCCTAGAGGCACATCAAATTCTTTGAGTGTTTTATTCCAGTCTTTTCCACGTGGCACTCAGTGAGGCAAGAGCACTGGCATCATGATCCCTCCATAGGAATCATCTCCAAATGATTATTTTGAAAATATATATTCTGGAAATGAGTGAGGCGCAAAAGGGTTGCAATAACATTATCATAATCTCTTGGTATATCTGTGTGGCAATGTAAAGCCTATTATTTTGGGACCTTAGGGCCTTTGCTAAGATTCTGAGACAATTGAAGTCACATTAAACAACTGGCTAATTCACTATTATATTTGATAATTTATGCTTCGCCTGTGGTTAATCATATCAAGCCATGTACCAGATCCAGTTGTGTTGGGAAGAAGGTTTCTATAACAATAAGTGGCAAATGGCTCCCAGAGCTTAAGATGTTGCTGACACTTGCACAAATGCTATTTCGGATATTTGGCAATATTTTGTAATTTAACTATATCTTATTTTTCAAAAAAATATGGTACCATAATAGGGTGAGCAAAGTATTGATTGTGTCTCAAATTTCCTAATAATGAAGTAGGCCTAAAATATTTAGCTCGACATTGGAAATACTCTTGGTTTTTCGTTTGTTTGTTTTTAGTGCTAGTGTCACAAGCCAGGTTGTATAATAACCACAGACTTTGGATTAGCATATTCTGACATTTAAAAGTTGGCAAAGATAATTTGTTTAAAAAAATTTATTTTGTTCTTCAAAATGAAATAATATAGAACTATATTATAAAAATATATAAATAATCTATGTGTATAATATATATGTATTATATACACGGGGAGAGAAGGTGAGAGAGACAGAGATGCAGACACAGAGAGAGAATCATAAATTCTGAATTGCTTGTTGGCAAAGGTATCTGATAGCCTCACCTTGTAACTCCATAGGATGTGTCTGCACAAAGCTATAATTAATTTATTTTCACAAAACAAGGCAAGAAGATCTTGTTGAAGTCTGCAGAGAAAATAAATCACCTTCTAAAGAACTGCTTCTAAATAAATAATTTATATCTGAAAACTCAGAAAAAGTACTACTTTTAGTATATCATTTTATTTACCATATTGCACTGAAATTATATGTCCATGCTTCTCTCACTTCCACTACTCTGTGAATTCAAGTTTAAGAAGGGATACATTTTTATATTTGCCTTCCCAAAGCCAATCATAATATCTGGTACTTAAGAATATTCAATAAACGTTTGTTGAAATGAATCTGTTATAAAAAACACACTGCTTTGAGGAAATGATCTTCCATTTGAGATTATTTTCTTAGTTAAAAATATTATGGCCATGTTGTATCATCCTATGCAAATATTAGTATGCCTTATTGATTTTCCACTAAATTACATAGTTTTTTTTTCATGAATTTCTCTATGATAGATTTCAGGCAGTAACAAATCTTATGAAATTCATAAGCTTAATGCATTTTCATATAGTCGTGTGATATAGCATAAACATTTTTCAATCATCTTCACAAATCATATACTGTTAAATATTATTTTTATAGCTGCATTAGAGGAAAAAGGAAGAGCTGACAAAGTGAGACATATACTAACCTGAAATCCACAATGTTTGGTTTTGGAATTTTCTAATAAAAATTAAGCAAAGTAAATAGTCACATCCTCTTCAAAACTAAATTAATAAAAGTGATATATATATATACAAACAAACTTCTGTAATAAAAAAGGGAAGCAATTAGTGTTAGGAGAGCAAAATCTGCTCAAAATATTTTTTTCTGGAGTATATAATTGAGAAACTAGAATAATTTAACTTGAGTAAGTATTACCAATTCATTTCCTTCAAAATACCAATTCATTTCCATCAAAATATTACTCTGAGTTTGGGTCATTTTTTATTTATTCTTTTGGAAAAAGTAAAACATCACTGTACTGGGAATATTTAGAAAAGTTATTTAAAATAAATTATATTTATTATAATTTTATAATTATGACATAACATATGTAGTGGATTGAATTATGTCTCTCCAAAACTCCCTGAAACTTGAATTATGTCCCCCAGGTTTTATGTATTAGAAACTTAGCCCCCACTGTGACTGTTAAGAAGGTAGTAAATCCTATCATGTTAATCGAAAGGTGGAGCCTTGAAGAGGGGATTGGACTGTAGGAGAATGCAGTAGTGAATGGATTAACAATAGTGGTCAGGGGCGTGGTTCTGAGGGCTTTAAAAGAAGAGGAGAGTCCCTCTCTCTCTCTCTCTTTCTCTCTCTCTCTCTCTCTCTCTCTCTCTCTCTCTCTCTCTCTCACTCTCCCCCCACTCCCTCTCCCTCTCTTTCCACCATCTTGCAATGTGAGACCCCTGGGTCACTGTCGCCACCACCAGATGGACTTTGGACTTCCCAGCCTCAGAAACTGTAAGCAATAAGTTTAGTTTTCTTTATAAATCACCCAGTCTCAGGTATTCTGTTATAGCAACAGAAATGGACTAATACAATATTCTTATAACTTGAATGAGAATTAATTTTATGACTTGCATAAAAATGCCTGGCACAAACTCCTGTTCCAATAAATGTTTAGTGGCTATTTATAAAGCTTATGTATACTTATGTAGACTGATGGATCAATCTGTACCTCTTGTAAGAAATTAATAACAACACCAAGGTCAAAGTTTCAGATCCTGGCACTGGCCGGCCACCAAAATCAAACAGAAAAAAAAGATATGAATAACTTTATTAATTTTGCCAAGATATAAGATTCTTTTTCTTATAGAGTAATATGCGGTTATTTTTCTAAAACTCATTTTATGGTGATATATTTGATATATAATAACATATTACAAATGTACAGTTTCACACATTTTGATAAATTGATATATTTATCTAATTACCACTCCAATATAGAAAATGTTCTTATGCTTCTTTAAGCTACTCTCTTTGTCCACTTCAGAGGCAAATTCTCATTATTTCTATCATTATAAATTAGTTTTGTCTATCTTGAAATTCCAATAATTGGAATGATTAGGGTGATGTTTGGGTGTATGTGTGTGTGTGAGAATATATGTGTTTCTGGTTTCTTTCATTTACTAGAAAGTCATTCTTCTATTAACATATATTCAGACTGCTTTAGGAATTAGTTCTTACAAATAAAAGTCTTACACGTATTCTCAAACAAGTCTCTGTGTAAACATGTTTTCCTTTTTCTGTTGGACGTATTCCTAGAAGTGAAATTGAAGTTGTATAAGGTAGACATACATTTCACTTATTAACAAACAAATTATTTTCCAAGCGGTTGCAATATTTTACACTCTCACAAAAAATGATAAGACACTGAGTTTCCCCACATATTTGCCAAAATTGGTATTATCTATTTTTCTTTTAATGTTAGTCCTTCTAGTGGTATGAAATAGAATCTCATTGCATTTTTGCATGCATTTTCCTCTTACCTAATGGTATTGAGTAACTTTTCCCATTCTTATAGGCAAGTTGCATCTTTTGTTTTGTGAAATATCTTTTTGGGATTTTTATACATACTTAGTGGTTCTCAAGAATGCTTCATATATTCCAAACATCCATTATTTTTCATACATATACGGAATAATTTCTTCCAGCCTGTAGCTTAAAATTTCATTTTATTATGTTTTGCAGTTTGATTAGAAAAATATATATGTAATTAATAGCTAAGATTGATCAATTTTTATCGTTATGATTAGTGCTTTCTATGTTCAAAAACATTTTCCGGCTCTAAAAGCTCAAAGATGTTTGACGTTTTCTTTTAAAAGCTTTCTGAATTTAGATTTTGTATTTATGCTTAGATCAAAAACATTGAATAAATTTTTGTGTATTAGGTAAGCAAAGTATTTTGATGCATGTATTTTTATATGAGAAGGCATTTGTTTCAGAAACATTTGTCAAAAAGTTTACATTACCTGCTGAATTGCCTATATTCCTTTGTAAAGAATATATGAATTGTATATGTATGGGTCTAATTTTTGAACTCTTCTCTATTCTTATTATATTCATGTCACAAGGTTTTAATTATTGTGGGTTTGTAAAAAATCTGTAAATTTTTTCTTTAATTTTTCAAAATTTGTGTATTTCAATATTTTTTGATTATTCTAGGTCATTTGCATTTTCCAAATGAAGTTTAGAAACAGTTTGTAAATTTCTCCCAACAAGTTCTCTAGAATTTACTATAGCACTTCAATCTATAAATTGTAATTTATAGATAGCATTGAATCTAAAGAATAATTTCCAGATAATTGACACTTAACAATGTTAAATCTAATCCATGAGCATGGTAGACCTTTAAGTTTGCTTATGTCTTCTTTAATTTCTTTCTACCATGATAAAAAAAAAAAAAAGATGCAGAAGACTTACACATGTTTTATTAAAATTATTCTTAAGTATTTTATAATTTTGATAGCATTGAAACTTTTAAAATGTATTCTCAATTATTTATTTCTAGTTTATAGAAATTCAATTAATTTTTTGCTATCATATTTTGTATATTGATCTTACATTACTGAATTTGCTTCTTATTTTTCATAGTTTTTCTTTTAAAAGATAAATTAGGATTATATACATACATGATATGTGTACTGCAAATAAAAAGTTTTACTTCTTATGTCCAATATTCATGCTTGTCATTTCTTGTCTTTATTCTATTGAATTACCTTAGACTCCGACTGCAATATTGACTGTTTTAGTAGTTACATTTTATCAGATTGAAGAAGTTTCATATATTATTATTTAGTTAAGAGCTTTTTTTTTATCAAAAATGGGAGCTTTGATTGTATTGAATTTTTTTTTTAATTTTTGAGATGAGGATATGATATTTCTTCATCATTTTCACTGATATTAGACTCTTAGAACAACTTAGATCATTCCTCGGATAAACCACAATTGGTATGGATATTTTTAATGTTACTATATTTCCAAGTATTTATGCATAAAGTCTCCAGAATCTCTTTACATCAAACTCTTCAGATACCATGAGGACTAGATACTTAGACATTTGTCTAGTTAGTTGGTTTATCTGAAAAAATAAACCTAATTATATAATTACAGTCCCCGAAAAGGTCCCTAGATTTAGCTTCAGGGTGCCAGAAATACTGAAGAAGAGTATTTCCAGATATTTTCATTTCAAGGAGGGATGAAGATAGGGGTCTTGTAGAGGTCTCTAGATCACTTGGCTCCTAAGAAACTTTATTTACATACCAAAAGTTTGTAGTAAGGATGAGACCCTTTAAGAAGGGAAGGGAGGCAGCTGTCTCCTTCCACATCTTAGCAGAAAAAAAATCATTTTTATTGTCCCTCGCCTAGGGGTGTCTGTCTACTCATTTAGCTCAATTGATCCGGATCTCATGGCAGTTCCCTAGGGCAATGGGTAAGGACTAAAGCAAAGAGGAGACTTAGACACTTATTAAGAAATCTGACTCTGATTCACAACAACTTCCATGCTTTTTCAGGATAATATTAGGAAAGATATATATTAAATGCCTAACAATTAGGTATGGTGTATTAATTGGTTGTGCAAGTTATTGATTAAGATGTGCTAATATTATTCAGGGGTTGATGTTTGTGTTTATGAGCTCACGAATGAGAGTGGTTTATAATTCCCTTTCTTGTCTTATCAACTTGTTTTATAGTTATCATGGTTATTCTGAGCTCAAAATGTATTAGGAAGGTTTCCTCCCATCTACTTTATTTGATTTTATTTAATATTGGTATTATCCTTTCTTAAATAGTAGAGATAATTGATCAGTGAAGTTCTCTGACTGGAGTATTTGTTGTTGATGATGTTGCATTGGTTTATTTTTGAGATGGAAGAGATCTTAGAGACAAAAAACAAACAAAAAAACAAACAAAAACTGCATTAGAATTGGTGAAGGAAGAAGCATTAATGTGAGATCAAGAAGAAAACATTAAGGTAAAAGATGCACAGACCATTTTCCAACCCAAATAAGGAGGAAACTCACTTTGCCATAATAAAACTGTGATCAGTTGTCAAGGTGATTCTTGGAACTTGGATAACATCAACAGAGCAAATCCCTAGGTGCTTGACAAAATCAGAAAGGAACAGAGAGCAGCAATGCTAGAAGACAAGGCAAGACCAGGTCACTGTCCTATTTATTTGTTAGTCTCCTCCTCCTAAACAATGGAGATAACATAACAGAAAAAGAACTTATGTAAAAAGTTAAAAGTTACCCAACTTTTGAGAAAAACAACAAAGAAGAACACAAAATTCAGTAAACAGAACTAGCAGCCAAAGAATCAGAATTAAGGCAAGAAATGAGAACACTTTAGAACAAGTGCAACTAATATCTTCAGACAGATGCAAAATGAGGTTGTGCACATTAAAAAACATAACAAAACAAAACAAAAAACAACAAAAAAACTAATAAGGGCTCTTTGATTAAAAACTCAATAGATTCTCAGAAAAGTATAATAGAAAATGTCATTGGAGACTATGATGACCAACTACGCACCAAAAAATTTGAAAATCTAGGGGAAATGGATAAATTTCTGGATGCATACAGCCGACTAAAATTGAACTAAAGAAATAGCCTGAACAGACCAATAATGAGCAATGAGATTGAGTCAG
Source organism: Galeopterus variegatus (assembly GCF_000696425.1). Classification (NCBI taxonomy): domain Eukaryota; kingdom Metazoa; phylum Chordata; class Mammalia; order Dermoptera; family Cynocephalidae; genus Galeopterus; species Galeopterus variegatus. The sequence continues at coordinate 100,504 of NW_007729998.1, forward strand.
TAATCAGCAGTCTCCCAAAAAAGAACAGCCCAGGACCAGATGGCTTCACTGCTGAATTCTACCAAACATTTAAAGATTTAACATCAATCCTTCTCAAACTATTCCAAAAAATCAATTTAGAGGGTATTCTCCCAAACTCATTCTATGAGGCGAGCTAGCATCACCCTGATACCAAAAACAGATAAGGATACAACAAAGAAAACTACAGGCCAATATTTCTAATGAACTCAGAGGCAAAAATTCTCAACAAAGCTCCAGCAAACAGAATTTTACTTTTAATGTTTCTGGTATTTTATGCTTAAAGTTTTTATCTCTCTTTTTTTTTTGTCCTTTTTGAGACCGGCCACACCGCGCTCAGCCAGTGAGTGCTGTGAGCGCACCGGACATCCCTATATAGGATCCGAACCCGTGGCGGGAGCGCTGCTGCGCTCCCAGCGCCACACTCTCCCGAGTGCGCCACGGGCTTGGCCCAAGATTTTTTCTCTTAAACAGCATTAGTTGTATCTTGTTTTATTTATTAAATCCAGTTGCAGAATCTCTGTCATAATTAGCTTATTTAAATTTAATATAATTTTTGTGGTTGAATTTAACACTACAATCTAATTTTTTTCTTTCTTGTTTTCTATATGTATTCTGTTTATTTTTTTCCTTGTTCCTTTAGTCCTTCCTTGATTCCTTTTAGCTAATTATTTTTAGTGTTCCAGCAATGGAAAATTTTTATCCTGAAGAAGAGAAAAAATAACCCTGAAAAATAATAAACAGAGACTTGGTAACTTGTGGGAAAATATCAAATAGGTTAACATACGTGTTTTAGAATTTAGAGGAAAAATGAGACAGAAACGTTTGAAAACAATAATGGTTAAAGATTTTTTTTTTTAATTTTGTGAAAATTATAAAGCCATAGGTCTAAAAAGTTCAGTGAATATGAACACAATAAACAACAACAAATACACGAATGTACAGTAGAATCAAATTGCTTAAAATCAGTGACAAAGAAAAAAACTTAAAACAGCCAGAAGATAAGAGACAAGGGCATAAATAAGCAAGACACAGGCATTTCTATAGAAACCTTACAAATCAGAACACAGGAAAACTAATTTTTTAAAACTGCTTCAAGAAAAATAAAGTAACTGTCAAACTAGAATTTTATATTTAATACAAATACGTTTCTAAAATACAGCCTAAATACTTATTTTTTTACAAATGAAAAAGCTGAAATAATATTATAGACAGATACCAGAAGACAAATAAAAAAAAAAGAAGTTTCTTATGCTGAAGGAAAATGTCAGATAGAAACACAAAGAAAGGAACAGTGCTTGAAATGGTAAATATATGAATAAGCTGAAACGATTTTTTTATTTAACTTCTTTCAAAGTAATTCTAAGTATATACCGAGAAAAATTTGTATACATGGTCATCAAAATGCATGCACTAGCTTGTTCACAACTGTACTATTTGTAATAGCTAAAAACAAACAAACGAACAAAATACATAAATGTCCATTCTGTGGATAAATGCATTGTGGTATATTCACACAATGGAACACTTTATAGCAAGGAGAATAAATTGTTATCTACCTTAGATAACAGCATAGATAAATCTCACAAATATAATACTGAGTAAAAGTAGTCAGAAACAAAAAAATATACATCTAATATGATTCCATGCAATATAGAACATTAATAGTAAATATACAGCTTACCTTTGGGGGTGGAGGACTGATAGTGAATGGAAAGGAGCCAAAGGAAAATTTTGTAGCATTTGGCAATATTATGTTTCTTGACCTTGATGTTAAATAGTTGGCTGTATTCTGTTTGTAAAATTGTATCAACCTCTATATAATCTGTGCATTTTTGGGTTCATATTATATTTCAATAAAACATGCAAAAACACATTGTAAAACTCAATTATGCACTGAATATATAATTGATCTTTTTATAAATATATGACTTTTTCTTGGTCAGAATGATTAAAATAACAAAATAAGATAAAGCATAGAACATTATATATTTTAATTAATTTTGTGTTTTTAATCCAGACGTGGCTATGTAGTAATGTCTCCACCATGACCCCTTTTTAAAATGGTCTCAGCTGAAGAGATACATAAAAGGTAAAATCCAATTGCATTTTATGATTATTAACAAGGATCAAGTACAGGAGTCATAATTAAAAATAAATAAACAGTATTCTTTACAGTGATTATGTAAGCAAGGCTAATCTCAAAAACAAAGTTGCTCAAAGAAAATTACACTTTTATATTATCCTACTCTAAAAGCCTTCATCCACTGTTAATGGCAAAACTGTAGAGGAACACCAACTCTCATGCACTGCTGGTGAGAATTAAAATTAGTACAATAACTTTGGGAAAAGGCTTGTCAGTTTCTTAAAATGTTATGAAATGTGCATCTATTATATGATTGCACTGATCAATCCCAGGGAAATGACAGTGTATGTTCATACAAAACTTGTGAAAAAAATGTTCATAGCAGCCTTTTTTTGGTAATACCCCCAAACAGTACATAACTACATATTCATTAATAGGAAAATAGATAAGCAGCTATATTTTCATACTTCGGAATACTACACAGCACTAAAAGAAATGAAACTCTGGTACACGTAACAACATGGATGAATCTAAATAAATAGGCTAAATAAATGAATCTAAATAACAGAGGCCAACCAAAACAGTTCTAACTGTATGATCCATTTATATAAAATTTTAAATAGGGTAAACTAGTGCATAAAGACATAAAGAAATCCAGTGCTTTTCTGGAGACAGGAAAGAGGATGGGCATGGTATGGAAGAATCAAAATTAATCTCAAGTACATCCTTTGGGTATAAAGGATATGTTACTATTTTGATTGTGGGGATTTGTTTATGGGTATAAAAATAAATATATAATTATCAAATTGTACCCTTCCTATATTTACAATTTATTGTAACTATATGATAATAAAGCTGTTGTAAAAGGCATATTTGGCTTCAATATCCAACCATTATGGAATAGCTGATATTAGACATCTCCACACTATGTAGATGCATAATCATGGGATAAAACTGAAAGATGTGACTTTTCCAACCATATTTAATCTATTTAACAAGTTTTCAGAAGACTTAGGTTAAATCAAATAACTTATTTTCAAAATCAATATTGAATATGGAGCTAAAATTGAGGGTCCTTCTGTGAATGGACTGTCCTCTAATTACTGATCGTGGAAAAGCCTGTCTCGATACAAGAATGTCTTCTCTTCAGTCTTATTACCTCAAGTGCCTTCTCTCTTCTCTATTTAAGTCTCATTCCTGCAAACACTTTCTCTATTTAGGGGCATTAGAGCCAAATTGTTATGAGTACAGTTTCTGGAAGAAAAATTTCTGGGATGATATCTTGGCTTAACCATTGTAGCACTACTTTCATGTGTGATCTTGAGGTTTTTGTAGAAATTATGTGCCTTAGTTTACTCATATATATAATGGCTATAATATTATCTACTTCATAAGGTTAATGAATAAAAATATACAGAACATTAGATTACTGCCTGGCAAATGGTACATTCTAAGTAAATATGATGATGATAGTAATAAATAAATTTATCACTATTATAATTATTTTATTATCAACTCCTTTGAACATTATTATTCATTCTTACACACCTTCTGAAAATCTCATAGGAGAAAGATAAGAATTCTGTGTATTAGCACTAGAGAGTATTAGTATTAGAGAACTGTCAAATATTTCTCCAATATCTTCTTCCTACTTTTAATGGGCAACTCACTGAAGCATTGAACATCTCATGGAATCTAAAAATTAATCTCCTTCAACCAGCTTGACTGATAAAAATGTTTCTTATATTCTCGTTGTATACTCATTATTGCTTTTGTAGTTCCTAGGCTCTACAACTCACAATGCCTGTGAATTTTAATATTTTCCATGGAATGTAATTACTTCAAATTATAAAAAAGGAGTAAATATGATAATGCATAATTACCACATATTACAAAGCAGGTTCTAAAAAAAATGACAAAAACAACACCAACCACAAAATAACTAAGTTTTATTTTTGTCCTACTTTTAGTGAAATAAAACATTATAATAGGAACTTCTTCTATATTGTTTTTAAAACTTACAGAGTGAAGGAGTGAGATATTGTAAAGATTTGCATCTGACTTTGGCTCTGCTTCAGGAGAAGAAAATTCATTGAGTGTAGTAGGCTAAGTACTTGTCCCTAAAAAATATGTCATGTCCTAATCCCTTGAACCTGTGAATACACCGATACGTTAAAACAGTGAATATTACCTTGCATAGCAAAGCATGTGATTAGGCTAAGAATTGTTAGAGAAAGTGGTTGTCCTGAATTATCCCAGTGGGTCCTTAATTTGATGACAAATGGCCTTAGAATGAGGCATAGGGGGACTGACACAGATGAGAAGGAGGCAATGAGACTGTGGGAGCAGAGATTGGAGTGGTACAGTCATGAGTAAAAGAATTCCAGCAACCACCAGGAACTGGAAAAGGCACAGAATGGATTCTTCCCTACGGGCCACAGAGCAAGTGTGACCCCACTGGATTTTGGACTTCTGGACTCCAGAGCTGTGTTAGAATAAATTAAGGCTTGAAGGCATGAAGATTGTATTAATTTGTTGTGGCAGCCTAGGGAACTAATATAATGCAAGGAATAAGACCTCTCTGACAGTTCTATCAGATTCCTAGCAATGACTGACTAATTCTTCCCAATTAATGTAGAAGCTAAAGTTTTCACAGTTGATATAAAGGAAGAAGAATTTAAAAAGATAAAGTTGAAATTTCTATTTTATTTTTCCTTTTTGTCTTTCTGCTTCTATCAATTATTAACATTATAAAATGAGAAAAAGAGACAGAGAGAGAGGAATTTAAATATAAAAACCATGTGCAAAAACTTCAGAAAAGGGATGCTAAAATATATTATTAAATAGAAAGAATAATTTTCCTTTTTAAAATTAGGATTGTGTAGAATGCACCCAGGATAAAATACAAAGATTATTTCCCCCCACCAACATACATCTTAGCTTAGAACTTAGGAACTGTTTATTTTTCAATCCTTTCCTTTTTTGTTTTTTGTTCTCTTTTACCTCAATAGTGAAAGTAGACTTATATTAGAAAAGAGAAGGAAAAAAGAAAGAAGGAAAGAGGGAAAAAGGAAGGAAAGAAAAAAAAAGGAATAGATTAAAGCTATTTTACTCTATAGGTGGATTTAGAAAAGTTTAAATTCAGTCTTAGTAACTTGCTAATGGTTTCCCATTTTACACATTCTTTAAATAACATCTACATTATTTTTTAAACTTTATTGTTAAAATATGAAAAAGGGGCAGCTTTAATCCATCTGTTTGTCCACAGGCCTTTTATTTATGTATTTTTTTCTTAGTTTGATCTTTATGAATGATACTATGGCAAGAAAAAATAAAATTTAGAATGATTTTCAAAAATATATAAAGTGTTAGATGCAAAATGATTTCTTTATAATTATCTCGAAGTTATATACGATCTTTGGTGTCATCAATATGTAGAATCCTAGACTAAAATTGACTGTAATTTTTCATGGTGAGCATCAGCAAAATTCTAGAACATAAAAATAAATTTTCCTTATGGTTATGTCATATGGTGTTGTTCAAAATAAATATATTAACTTTGTCCTCATCTAATTTAAGATTAAATTTGAAATATACACTCATGAAGAAGTTTTTTATTTATTAATAAATTTAACACTGGGTACTGTACAGCAAATTATTTCAAAAGCTGTGTTTTGAATTTATAAAAATGAAGACACAATCCTTGTTCTTAAAGTAGAAGAAATAGTAAAGGCACAAATAAACATGTATTTAAACAATATGATAAATTTATAAAGCAAGAAAAATGTTGTTTTGGACAGAATAAATGAGTAAGAGGTTATACTTTAATTAGAGTAAATTTGGATTAATTAGATTAAGCCTCTGAAGGAGTCTTATTTGAGCTAAGAAATGAAATATGAGAGAGGAAGAGTGTGCCACTGTGTGGAGGACAGGTGAAGAAGAGGTCAGTACTTAAGAGTTCATTGAGAAATAGAGTAGTAAACAAATGGCTTCATAATGAGAGTGTGTATTGATCTGATTCTATAAAAAATATGCAGGATTTGGGTAGAGAAAGGGCAAGCGGGAGGGTTTTTCAGATTGAATCAATAATGTTAACAGGATCAATCTGCCACTGATAATTCTTAAAGAAAAGTATTTTCAGCTTTCACTTTTATTTATTAAGTAGTTTTCTACCAGCCTGATGTTAAATTCTGCCAACTGGTTTCTCTCAAGTTTATCCCATTCACTTTTGATTCCCTCTTAACCCATTAAGATACTTTATAACTGAGTTCAAAAATCTGATGAAACTTCACTCTGGTCAGGCAAGTTGCAAGACTAGTCAGCCAAATACATCCCCCCTATTTTTTATGGGTCTGAAATATCTTTTGTCTAGAAAAAAATGTATTGTTTTACAAAAGATCTATTTGGCAATTTATAGTTTGCTTTTTATCTATTCAATTGTTCCCTCGTATTCTTAGAACAGAAAAGGAAACCTTTTAAGAATAATAACATGCCAATTACCTTTAATTACTCTCTAGCTCTTTCAGTTAAACCAAAAAAAATCTCTTATTTTAGATTTAGTTTGTTTCTGAATAGAACATTTTATATCTGAAACCCTTAATGGAAAGGCTTTTCTATTTTCCATGATGTTCTTTTCAATTTAATGTATTTTCTAAACTTAACACTTACTTAGAGTGCCGTCCATCTACCTGATCAACTTGAAAAGACAGAAACACACAAGTAAAGCTTATTATCTATTCATATTTTATTCTGATAATGTTTCCATTTTAACAATCAAATAAATGTAGACTGTAAAATATACTTTTTAAATCTGCCTGTTTTATATAATAAAATGTATGGAAATTGGAATAAAGTAGTGATGTAAGCAAGGAGTTGAATAAAATTCTGTGTTATTTACCTGATTTATACTCCTATTCTTTTAAGTAACATGAGTGTAATAAACAGAAGAGACAGTTACCAGATTTGAAAGACTAGAAAAAAAGATAACATTAAAGATAAGATAGAAAACACTGGGAGTGTTACTTTGTTTTAGAAGTTTTAGAAATATCTAACCCTAGTCCAAAACTTTTACATTGTACATTTAATTTGTACCCAAATGTATGTTAAGTATTTATAAAAGCAGTAAGATAAAGTTTGGGTTCAAGAAGCCCAAGGCTTTAAGTGTAAAATACATGTTATGTGACCAATTCAGGAACTGATTGCAGCTTTTTTACAGTCAAGCATTCTGCTCACAAAGTATTTTTTTTTAAATGAAAGAAAAATATAAAAATTCTAAAAAACTTATTTATAAGACAACTATTGTAGTCCAACCAAAAATTAGCATTTTCCAATACCTACCATGCCAACAAAAAGCAAACAAACAAAAAACTTAGAGCAAAATTTCATTGACAGTTCATCTGGAATAGATCTTGCTTGATTTATAGACGGTCTTATGCTGCACTGTGTCCCATCAAGAACTGTTTACAAATATTCCTAGTTTTACTGCTCACAAGGAAATTCAGCCCGTGACTCCTGTGTCTGATCCTGTGACTATTTAAAGTCATTAAAATGTATTATTTTTTAGTATGCAAAATGTTTAGTTATGTTGCCATCTAATAACAAATAACAAGTAAAGAGAGATGCCCTGAAAGAATAATAAATGTGCATCTGTTTTGTTCATACTCTAAGTTTAATTGGGAATAGGGCATTGCAATGGAAATACATGTACCATAGTAAATAATGTATTAGGGATGATAGAGAAAGACAAAGATTTTTAAAGAAAAAAAATGGAGAGTTAGATAATTGTTTCGTGATAATTATCCTTGGCTGTAAGGTTCAATTACAAGAGTGATGCAAGTTCAAGGTTGGACAGGCAAAGCTGTAGGCAGATATCCTCATGGGAATATATTTTGTGTAAGGTTGTGATGGCCTCTATGCAAGGCTCTGGTTTTTCACATCATCCTCTATCACAGTCCTTTGTGATAGTTCTTGTTATCAGGCATACATGCATCAGAACCCTACCTTCATGGCCTTTCTACATTTATTTGTCAGGGATATATATTTTTTGTAACATAAGTGACTTCATTTTGATTCAGAAAATTTTCACTGTAAATGATAAATCCTATCGTAAAAGTCAATACATTTCTCAGAAAAACATTGGACTCAGATGCCATATTCATCATGGAAATTAAAAAATAGCTAAGATTACTGTGGTCATCACCCAAAAGAGTTTTGAAGTAGAAATAGGAGAAAGTGCTCTGACCAAAAAATATTAGATAAGCCAGAAAAAAATTATACAAAGTAATTTTTATTAGACACTAAAAATTTAGACATGCTAAAATTAGGAAACTCATACATTTTGGCCTATCATACATTTTGGAAAAAAATATTGAATATGATAGTGATTGGATGGATTCTACACAGAAAGTCAAATGTGAAACTAAGCTAGTCACCAAATATAAAAATATAGTTACTTTTTAGGAAATAGTGTGAAACCCACATGTAGTGGTGGCAACTGACTTTTTTTTTTATCAGAAATCAAGACCAAACAGAAGCAACCCTTTATGCAAACATAAAGAGGAAAAAAAAACAAACAAACAAACAAAAAAAAACCCTGTTAATTCATCAAGTATAATCAGGGGACTAGGATAGAATTTCAGTAAGACAAGATTTTGAATACACCTGGACTAAATCTTTGCAGCCATATCATCTGCTCTGTTACCTAAACTATTCTAACAAAATCAGTATATCAACCAAATAATTTTGTGTGTGTTTCATGTTTGTATGTGTTTCTGCAAACTTTCACAATCTCAAATATACCTAAAGAGAGGTAGGGCCAGAAAGGACTGGTATACAGAAAGTACAAAATAGAAATCATAAAGTATTGTAAAGAAAAAAAGAGACACTTTTCAGAATGGTTACACGGACTTTTATTTTTAAACTAATCATCTTGATCAGAATTAATAATCACCGAAGATCATCTGCCATCAGCCTTTTTTCCTTTACCAGATTTCATGTTATGTATACAACCTTTAATAATGCAACCTAATTTACTTCCCAGGGAGGGACCCTGATGATAGGAAGAGTGTTTACAATATATCTGATTTGTACAGCTGTTTGAAATATAGTTATGTGTCACTCAATGATGGTGATATGTTTTGAGACATGCATTGTTAGGCAATTTGGTTGTTGTGTAAACATTATACAGTGTACTTACACAAACCTAAATAGTATTGCCTAACACGTCTAGGCTATAAGGCATAGCCTATGGCTCCTAGGCCACGGACACGTACATGTTGCTGTACTGAATACTGCAGGCAATTGTAGTACAATGGTAAGTATTTGTGTATATTAACCTGTCTAAATATTGAAATGGTACAGTAACGATACACTATAAAAGAAAAAAAACTGTACATATAAATAGGGCACTTCCTATGAATGTACTGGAATTTGCTGTGTGTGAATCATGAGTGAGTGGGTGAGTGAATGTGAAGGTTGAGGACATTTGTGTATTCTATTGTAGACTTCATACACACTGTACACTTAGGCTATATGAACTTTTTAAAAAAATAATTGCATTACAAGATTAGGATGGCTACAATGTCACTAAGCAATAGGAATTTTTCAGCTCCATTATAATCTTATGGGTCCATTGGTGTATATATGGTTCATTGTTGACCAAAATGTCATTATATGGCACATGACTTTACATTTTTCATGCTATAAAATAAAAATGGCAACTCTTAGTTATACAGCTGTTTATTGTGAATTTATTTAGAGGGAGACTGTCCTAAGAGCATAATAGACTGGCAAAGTATATTTTCTATATCTGAAAAAGTTAATGGTGACAACATCCAAATATTGCCATTTAGTGTTGTATTACCTAAAGAGAGTGCTAGTTTTTCTTAATCTGATGACTGACATTTAAATTTCAGGTGTAGGTGAATTGAATGTTAAAGTGAATAGACAGAGGTTTGCTTTACTAACATCCACAGGAGTTGTTGTTGGTCTCACACAGAGATATAAATAAGCACATAATTATCTTCAAAAAGATATCAAACTTAACTCAAATGTTGTTAAGTACTTTATAATTTAAAGAAATATGAACAACTTGGGGAGCATAAAAATGTTAATAAAGAATAAATTTATAACAGCCGAACATTGCTCAATTATTAGAAATTTAATCATTACATATATTTTAAAGCAACACTTTTTTTACATTTAGTTTGAAAAACATGACTTCATTTCCCATACATCCAGTCAATGTTGTAAATAAAGAACAAAAGGAAAGTAAATATAACAGTAAAGAAAATGAGAAAGGTCTTAAACATTTGAGAGGTTTCAATAAATTTCTGGAAGAAGGAAAGGTGATCAAAGGATGTCAGTGAATACAACAAAGTATAAAAAGCAGACAGAAAGAAACTGTGCATGTGTGTTTACAGTAGATGAGAAAACCAAACTACCTGGGGATGCTGTGAGACTGGATTTAAGAGGTAAAAAGGCCTAGAGAATGAAAAGTGAGGCCGAAAAGAGGAATTTTAATTGAAGGTCCTGCAGAACAGTTGCATGAATTAGACTTCTAAACCCAATGCCATACCTCGGTACAAAGAAACAAACAGTCCAGTGTTCCTTGACAGGCAACAGCAAAACAAAACCATTAGAAACCCTACAAATCACACACAAAAAAGAACAAACAAATAATGAACAGCAGCAGCAACAACAAAAGGCCCAGAGAGATGTTGCTGAACATTTTGAACAGTGTCTGTTATGACTTCTGAGTAACCACTCAGCTTATGGTGCTTATTGTAACATTACACCTGAGATAAAATAAAAACAGAAATCTGTTACTTTAAAAGTAATGTAGATGGTCCTATAACATCTTTTATCATTGACACATGAAACTACAGATAATAAATACATTAGTAGCCCCTTATCTGCAGTTTCTCTTTATCCCGTTTCAGTTACCTGTGGTCAACTAACATCCAAAAATATCAAATAGAAAAATTCCAGAAATAAACAATTCATAAGTTTTAAATTACACTTATTCTGAGCAGCGTGATAAAATCTCACATCATCCTCTTCTGCCTTTCCTCCTTTCCTCACCGACATGAATCATCCCTTTTTACATCCCTATGTGTCCGTGCTGCACATGCTATCCACCTGGCAGTTACTTAGCAGCCTCCTTAGTTATCAGACAGATACAGATCACAAAAAAAGGGTACTGTATGATAAGATATTCTGAAAGAGAAAGAGACCACACACATGCACATAACATTTATTACAATATATTTTATTCCATTTTTTTATTGTGTTAATCTCTCGCTGTGCCTAATTTATAAATTAAACATTACCATAGGTATACATGTATTTAAAAAAAACAGTATATATAGGGTTCAGTACTACCTGCAGTTTGAGGCATCCACTGGGAGTCATGGTAAGTGGAAGATTACTGTAAATAAATATCTTCAAGTTTGAGAGAAAAAAAATTGTCATAAGAATAAAAATTAGATAATCAAATACTGAGGAATATTTTTCTCCTGCATGCCTTTTTGAGGGGTGGGAAGGAGTTACTTGGGAATTGCAGTGATACAAGAATGAAACATGAGAAAAAGGAAAAGACAATGTTCAGAAAACATTGGCTTTAGCACAGGAGGACAGAAATAAAATTCTCAGGAAACAGCTTAGGCAGAGCCCTGGTGAACTGAAAGCTGAGTGGCAGATAAGATGTCTTCAGAGAGACCTTCAGAAACTGAGTCTACACAGTTCAAAATATAATTGTAAAGACATAGTGAAGACACATTTGTTTGAAAGAAAAAAAGCAAACAAAAATACTCCCAAAACAAAACAAAATAAGAAATCTAAAATGCATAGAAAAATGTGCATGTCCTAATGTGTATCAAAATAATCCATATAATTGATTTCTGCTTAGGAAAACTGAAATTAGACCCCTCATTTCCTGGTTGTTAAAATGTATTATTCTTTTAAGAACATATCATTAAATGGGTTTATAATTTTCTTAAATCATTTGTTTTGGTGCATCATATAATTGATACTTTCATGAGAAGCCATCATTCTTTCCAGGGTTTCTTGGCACAAATCTTCCTTGCCATGATGTCTTACCTTTCAATTCATTGACGATTTCTGCTTGATAGCTTTTAAATTTCCTTCATTATCTTTCCATAATGACGTTGGCATTTATCTTAATTTGTTTTCTGTTCTGACAACTGAATGGGGTTACTTATAAAGAATAGAAATTTACTTCTTAAAGTGCTGGAGGCTAGGACGTCCAAAAGCATGGCACTGGCATCTGGAGAGGGCCTTCTTGCTGTGTCATAACATGGTGAAAGTCATCGCATGGTGAGAAAGCAAGAGCACGTGTGTCAGCTCAGGTCCCCCTTTACCTTCTTGTAAAGCCACCAGTCTCATCGTGGGAGACCCACCCTGATGACCTTGTCTAATCCTAATTACCTAAGGCCCCCCCCTCCAATCAACGTATCTGTATGTTTTCAATACATACAATTTGGAGGACATATTCAAACCACAGCAGTCTTTAATTTACTTTTTCATTACTGGTCAGGTTTTGGTATCAAGGTCATAATAGCATAACAAAATGAGTTAGAATATATTTTCTCCTGTTTTATGCCCAGCAAAAATTGTATATAAGATTGTGATTACTGTTTGTTTTATGTTTGTAATAACTTTCAATAAAGTCATCAAGACTCAAAATTATTTTTATAAGATAATTTTTGACAACTGATTAAATGTATAGTACAATTCACATTTTGTATTTAGGTTACTTTTGGAAAAATGCAAGTTCGAAACAATTGCAAACATTTCACATATATTTTACTGAGCTAAATGTATTCATACTACCCTGATTTATCTTTTGAATATTTGTATAATCTACAATAGCAAGCTCCAAATTTTCACCCATTGTCGGGTCTGCTGCTGGCTGACCCGAACAGCCCTAGCCTCGTTCCTTTTGGTGGGCGAGTGAATGGCCTGGATTCCTCTTTCCTTCTGGTCCCCGTTGGGAGGAGACGGGGAAGAGAGCCATGAAGAGAGGTGAGCACAGCTGCCAGCCCCCACCAGCCGGGTAAAGGACACTCAGATGCGGCAGGGGTTCTGTCAAGCAGTTCTGTTTATTATCACACAAGCACTTGCTTTTAAAGGCAAATGGGGAAGGGAGGTTTTTACATCCTCCAATCAGCTTAAAGGTTACGAGAGCACGCATCCTGTCTCAATGCCTGGCTATTGCAATCATGCAGTGTTCACGAGCTCAGAAGTGTGTATTTGGCCAATAAAGGCCAAGGCAAGGTTCCCACAGACACTCCCACCGTACTTCCTCCGGGTGCCGACTCAGGCTGCCACGTTAATACACCCTTGTGGGCCCATAATGGCACTGCTTGTAATGTCACTTAAGGTGGCATTAGTTTTTAAGGACCAACAACCCATCAGCTAGCCAGTTTTTGCAAATGAAGGGTTACTAAAGCACAGTCTTACCCATTTATTTATATATTTTGTATGACTATTTTTGTGTTACAACAATAGAACTGAGTAGTTGCAACAAGCCATAGACCTAAGAAATCTAAAATATTTATCATCTGATATTTGAAGAAAAAGTTTGTTGACATATAAGTGCATAATTACTTCCCATTTTTAATCCTGATGTTGCATATTTGCTCCTCTTATTTTTATTAAACAATTTTTTTGAGCTTTGTCAATTTTGTTATTTTCAAAGAAACAATAAACTTTTGACTTTATTTCCCCCTTATATTCTTAATCACTATGTGTATATTTATTATTTTCTTTAAGTTTTTGTTGATTTTTCTAAATTCTTAAAATAGATTTAATACTTGTTAAATTTTATTTGCAGACTTTCTATAAAAATACAAATTTATGGTTCTACATTTTTCTCCAAAATGCAACATATTTTAATGTAGTTTATTATTTCAATTATTATTTCTTATTGGGCCTTGGGTTAAGTATATTTTTTTAATTTTTAAATATCCTCATTTTTCTGATACTCTACTTTGATTTACAGTTTCATTTTATTGTGCTGAGAGATCTTGTTATATACAAGATCAATGTTTTAAAATTTATTGAGTAATGCAGGTTATTTTATCTTCTATGTATACTTGCAAAATATGTTTTTTTTAAGTGCTGGATATAGTATTTATGTTACTTATGTCAAGTTTTTAAATTATGTCAGTCAAACTTATATACCTTTACACATTAAGAAAATCTGTGTTTTAATCAAATATATGCAATGTTAATTTAAAAATATTTACTATAGAGGGCCGGCCCATGGCTCACTCGGTAGAGTGCGGTGCTGATAACACCAAGGCCCCGGGTTCGGATCCCACATGGGGATGGCCGGTTCGCTCACTGGCTGAGCATGGTGCTGACAACACCAAGTACAGGGTTAAGATCCCCTTACCGGTCATCTTTAAAAAAAAAAAAAAAAAAAAAAAAAAAAAAATTTACTATAATTGTGATTTAGTTACTTATTGTACTACTGTCAATATTTTCTGTATATATATATATATATATTCTATATATATATATATAAGTTATTAATTGCTGGATAAAAATTATGAATCATTGGTTGCATTATCCTGGGGAAATAACTTTTCAATTATTATAAATAAACCTCTTTATATTTTAGATTTTTTTGTAAACAATATATCAATAGATTTTACTTTTAATTCAGAATATTTCTTACCTTTTTAACCCAAGCATTTAGTTCATTGTTCTTTATCTTAATTATAGATACAGATATATAAAATTAATCCTCCATCCTTTTAAAATTTTTTTATCTGATCTATCTAGTCTGTCTTTCCTTTCTTGCATTCATCTAAATGAATTATTTTTTGTTTGTTTTATTTTTAATTAATTTATTTATTTACTATTTTTATTTGTATGTGTTTATGGGTATGGAGTTGATTACGAGAATTCATGTTCAGTATGTGATGATTAAATGAATTTTATAGGCATGTTCATCAGTACAAATCATAATTACCTTTTGTGTCCCTTACCCATTTTCCCTATCTCCCTCTCCCTTCTCCTTTCCTACCTCTAGTAGCAGCAGGTCTGCTCTCTCCTGAAAATTTGACTTTTTATTGAGGTCTTTCCTTCTTTCTTTGTTTCCTTCTTTCTTTCTTCTTACGAGTGAAGACATGTGGAATTTCTCTTTCTGTGCTTGGCTTATTTCACTTAACATAATTTTCTCCAAACTCATCCATGTTGCTGTGAGTGGCAGAATTTCATTCTTTTTATGGATGAGTAGCATTCCACTGTGTATAGATACCACAATTCCTTTATCCATTTGTCTGCTGTTGAATATTTAGGTTGGCTCCATATCTTGGCTATTGTAAAAAGAGCTGAAATAAACGTGGAAATGCATGTATCCCTTTGACGTGACAGTTTCCATTCTTTTGGGTATGTACCCAGAAGTGGGATTCTGGATCATATGGTAGTGCTGCGTGTAGTTGTTTAAGAAACCTCCATTCTGTATTCCATAATGGCTGTACTAATTTACAATCCCACTAACAGTGTAAAAGGGTTCCCTTTTCTCCACATCCTCACCAGCATTTGTTATTCTCAGTCCTTCTGATAATAGTCAGTCTAGCTGGGGGGAAATGATATCTCAATGTGGTTTTGATTTGCATTTCTCTGATGATCAGTGATGTTGAACATTTTTTCATGCACCATTGCCATATGTCTTCCTTTGAAAAATGCCTATAATGTTTATTTAGCCCCTTTGGCCACTTTATTGGATTATTTGTTGTTGTTGTTTTTTGTTGTTTATTTTACTATGAAGTTGTTTGAGTTTCTTCTATATTCTGGAAATTAATCTGTTGTTGAATATATGGTCTGCAAATATTTTCTCCCAACCAGAGGCATTACACTACCTGACTTCAAATTATACAACAAAGCTATAGTAACCAAAACAGCATGTTACTGGCATAAAAACAGAAACATAGACCAATGGAACAAAACAGAGTACCCAGAAATCTAACCCGGGTACTTACAGACAACTGATCTTTGACAAAGATGCCAATAACATGCACTGGGGAAAGGACAGCTTCTTCAGTAAATGGTGCTGGGAAAACCAGACATGTGTAGAGGAATTAAACTATACCTATACCTCTTGCCATATACCAAAATCAACTCAAAATGGATTAAAGACTTAAGTATAGGACCAGAAACTATAAAACTCTTAGAAGAAAACAGGGGAAACACTTTCGGATGTGGGGCTGGGCAAAGATTTTATGAATAAGTACCCAAAAGCACAGCAACAGAATGAAAATTAAACAAATGGGATGATATCAAACTAAAAAGTTCTGCATAGCAAAGGAAACAATCAATGCAGTAAATGAATTATTTTTTATTTCAGCATTATTTTTCCTAATTCAGTTCAAGAATAAATTTTTATATTTTAGTATTTACCTTTGAAATTAGTTTTTTTAAAAAAATTATAATAACCTAAAATTAACTGATATTTGCATCATTCTTCAGGATAATCCAGGAGTTTAACACTTTCCAGATACGTCATTGTGGGTGTATATTTGAATTGTATCATATTTTTTTAATCCTTACAATGCATTGTTATTTTAATTTTGTATAATTAATCATCATATATATTCATTCATCTTCTTACCATTTTTCTTTGTTGTTTGTTTAAAACAAGCTGTTTCTATATATATATATATATATATATATATATATTTATTTATTTTTTTTTGCTGCTTCTCTTTCAGATCCTTCAATGACAACTCTTTGAAAATAATTATTTTCCATTTACTCCATGAACTTTATTAAGTTGAGAATATTGGTTTCACTAGGAGATTTTTACTTTTTCTTCAGATGCACATTTTCTGTATTAGACTTATTTTACTGTTTTCTGCTGCTTATAACAGAATTCCTGTAACTGGGTAATTTATAAGAAAACAGAACCTATATCTTGCAGTTTTGGAGGTTGGGAAGTCCAATGCCCAGGGAAAACATCTGGCAAGGGTCTTTTTCTTTCTGGTGACTCTATAGGATGTCACATGGTGAGAATGGCAAGACCTTCTTCTTCTGTCTCCTTATAACATTACTACTTCACACCCATGATAACCCACTACTCCATGAAGGGATTAATCCATTCACAAAGGTACAGTCCTCATGATACAATCACCTCTCAAAGGATTCATTGTTTAAATACCACAATCAGTTTTCCCACACTCTTAATATTTTTACAATGAAAATCAAGTTTTCAATACATGAACTTTTTGGGGACAGATTTGACCCATAACATTTTGCCTCTGACCCTCAAAATTTATGTTCTTCTCACATGTAAATACATTTATTACATCCTCATAGCTCTAAAGTCTTAAATTGTTCCAGTACCAACTCAAAAAGGTCCAAAGTCCCATCTATGAAATTAAAATAAGTTATCTAATTCCAAGATACAATGATGGGAGAGGCACAAGACAGAACTTTTCACTTCAAAAAGTAAGAATGGGCCTAAAGGAAGGGGTAACAGGTCCTGAACAAGTCTGAAACCAAGCAGGGCAGGCATTGAGTCTTAAAGCTGAAGAATAATCTCCATTGACTCCATGTCCAGCATCCTCTGCATTCTGGTGTGGGAGCTGGGCCTCTAAGTCCTCAAGCAGCCCTGCTCCTATGGCTTTCCTGAGATGAGTCCATACTTCAGTTTTCCCAGGCTGGTATTCCTAGCTGGTATCTCAACAATTCTGGAGTCTGCATGGTGGTCCTGCTCCCATGGCTTCACTAGGCATGGCCCTGGTGAGAGTTATCTGCTGCGGTTCTGACTTCACATTTCTGCTCAGCATTGCTCTAGTGGAGGTTCTCTGCCCCTGCAACAAATCTCTTTCTTATTCCCAGGCTTTTTCATACACCCTTTAAAATCTCGGTGAAAGCTTCTGTGCCTCCATAGCTCTTGCATTCTGCAAACCTGCAGACTTAATACCATGTGGATGCCACTAAAGTTTCCAGCTTGTATCTTCCAAAGCAGCAGGTCCAGAAGCACCTGGGGCCAATTTAACCACATTTGGAGCAGCTGGAGAAGTAGGAGTAGCTGGGGTGTGGGGATCAGTATCTCCAGGTGGCACTGGGCAGAGACCCCATGGATGGGGCCCCAAGTCTTTTCCCTAAAACCATTTTGCCTCCCCAGTACTCTGGACCTGTTATGGGAGGGGCAGCCTCGAAGATCTCTGAAATGCCTTTGGGGTCTTATTCCATTCTCTTGATGATTTCTTCTTTCTGTACAATTCTCCTTAGTAAATGGTCACTGGGTTACACCCTTACACACACTTTTTCACTTTTTACATGGCCAAGCTGAGAGTTTTCCAACATTTCCAACATTTCCTTTTCAACTATAAATTCTACCTGATGTTATGCCTTTGTTGTCATAGTTCAGCAGAGGCTGCTAGATATATTCATGCAGCTGCTTGAAATCTATGCTACTTAGAAATTTCTTTCACCAAATACCATGGTTTGTAACGTTTAAGTTCTGCATTCTATAAAGCCCTCTGGCATGGAAACAATGCATCCATGTTTTTCGCCAGTTCATAGCAAGGGTGACTTCTGCTCCTGTTTCCAATAAGTTCTTCCTCATTTCCATCTGAGACCTCTTCAGAATGGCTTTTACTGCCCATGTTTCTACCATCATTCTGGTCAGTACCGTTTAACAAGTCTCTAAGACAATTCAAACTTTCCCTGGTCTTCTCATCTTCTAAGCCCTCACTATAATATCAGCATTATATTAATTATATTCATTCTATAATTTTGTTTGCCACTTATTGTCATAACTTTGTTTTTTCCAGAATTGTTTGTTTTATTATACTAGACATTTTATTTTATGTTGTTCATTTCTCAAGCTGTTGGAATTTTAATCTTGTCACTTTAATTATTGACCATTGAAGGAGCTATCCATTATGAAGAATTTTGCAGAGTGTATAAACAAAAGCAAAATGAAGACTAATTAGCCCAAATTCCAGTGTACTTGGCAGCTACCCATCATAATTTTGGTAGAAATTGTTACTGTTCTCTTTTTATCTTTGTAATCTTCTTCATAAGATTATTTTTTTCCTTATTCATAGGAAAGAGTAGCTGAACTAGCTTTATTTCAATATTTTTAGCAAATTTATTTTATTTAGCAAATTTAATCTTTTGTAATACACAATTAGAACTAGTAACAAACCTTTCTCTTTCTCTCTTTATTCTTCTCTTTTCTCTCTTTCCCTCTCTCTTTTCATTTTATTTGCTTTGTCAGTCTCTATATACTTATCTATTTGATTGTCTAAGTATAAATATGTATAACTCCCAATGTTAAAATTACTAATATCATTACAATTTTTAAAAGTATTTTTTATAATTTGAGAATAAGCCTATCATCATTTACTTTCAAAATATATATTTATAGTTTATTATAATTTATATATCATTTATTATAGTATATCTCCATTTTTTTCATATATATCTAGAACACAGGGCTTATTCCAAATCTATACTTATATTTTTAATACCTGGCATAACCTAATACAAAACACCTTTGGAATTAATTGTTCTATATGCACAGGCTTTCCTCTTTCTTTAAATTTATTATTATTCATATTCATATATATCTAGAACACAGGGCTTATTCCAAATCTATACTTATATTTTTAATACCTGGCATAACCTAATACAAAACACCTCTGGAATTAATTGTTCTATATGCACAGGCTTTCCTCTTTCTTTAAATTTATTATTATTCATATTACTATCTTATAGCTATCAAATATTGAACAAGTGAAATAAACTCTGAACCTTAATTTCCTTAAGAATAAAATGGTGATGACAATATATACCTAATCAGGTTATTATGAATGTTAATCATGATAACATATGTAAAAGAATGTAGTAAATAAAATGATATAAATATTGGTAAGACATCTTTGTTGTAGCAGAGGGAGAAGTAGTAATAGCAGAAGTAGAAGAATTTTCAATTCATTATTCATAATTATTAATTTGGGATAAATTTAATTATATTTTCGAAATTATTTGTCTGGATTTAAGACTGTTTACCTGTTACTTGTTGATGTAATTAAATTAAGCTCAGTA
>NW_007729998.1:121291-123131 GCF_000696425.1 Galeopterus variegatus
TGTAGTAAATAAAATGATATAAATATTGGTAAGACATCTTTGTTGTAGCAGAGGGAGAAGTAGTAATAGCAGAAGTAGAAGAATTTTCAATTCATTATTCATAATTATTAATTTGGGATAAATTTAATTATATTTTCGAAATTATTTGTCTGGATTTAAGACTGTTTACCTGTTACTTGTTGATGTAATTAAATTAAGCTCAGTAAGTGCAAGGATTTTTGCCTTTTTGTTCACTCTGTAGCAAAGAGGATGAATTAATAAATAATAATTATTTGACAAATGCATATGTAAATATAACATATGTATGTCCAGTATGTGCCTATAAGTATACTTACACACAGAATCATATAGTGGGTGTATAACTAGTATTAGTTTTAGCACTATTTATATTAATTTTTAAATTAGTTTTCACTCTATTCCAAAGCATATTAAAATATATAAAGAATTATGGAGACATTGACTATCACTGAGAAATTAAACCAGTTTAATTAACAGAAACTTTTTCAAAAGAGTCCTAGCACATGCTACTAGAAAATATAGATCTATTCTGCCTAGAGTTTACTGAAGATGGATCAAAGTAGATTGACTTGACTTTATCCTTTTGAATCCTGTAATGTCTCAAAATTTTTCTCAGATTTATATTTTATATTCTTGTTTGAAATGTCTATATAAATCTTACATTTAAATCCTTTATTTTTAATTTAGAATGTATTTAATGCTGCTATAATTAAGAAATCTTATAAGACTGTGGGCAAAAATATGAAAGTCAAAAAATTATATTTTCACTTTTATAATATATATACCAGCATGTCATTAAACTCATCACTCCTCCATTCTGCTTAAGCAGTGGTATTTAATAAAGTTTTTCAGCTTGTGACTTTTTAGAAAATAAAATTAATCAAAGTAAGCCATTCATCAAATTTAGTAGATGTGACATTAGAAATAATAATATGAAGTATTCAGATATTGCATGAATGTAGTAGTAATTTGATCTCTTAGTAAATTAAATTTATTTAACCAAGAGGCCATAGTTAACATACTGCATGATAAAATTATGAATGAAATTCTAGTCTATTAATAATGAAAAGGTTGAAATTAAGTTTTATTTATTTTCATGAAAGTTTCAAATTAAACTATTAACTCTTCTCTCACTTAAGCCTAAAATATTACTTCAGTTATATAGAGATGAATCAAATTTTTGAAATTCTAAGTAGTTTAAAATATATTTTCTGTATACAAGAAAAAAGCTTGAACAGTTGCATTTTTATACTACCGCAGCAATTATTTGTGTAATTTCTCTGGGAATGCATAACACAATGTTTTATATATTGTGATTTAATTGACACTGTGCAACAAAGATATTCTTCAGGGAGACATTAAATGAATTAGTGTCCAAAGAAGCAGAGAAGTCATCATTATTACTTGGAATAAAAAATTAATGCTAAACAATATGTGAAATGTAGAAAATTTTTAAAACTTAGTCTTTATTATTATATATATGGGAGATGTTGCTACTCCCCATGGTTTGACATAATGCCAGGACAGTGGACTGTCCCCCCATAGGCAGCAACTGGTACCAGAAGTAAGAGTAGACATTGTGAGTGAAAGATTAGACTTGTGAAAGATTAGACTCAGGATTTACTTGATTAGATCAGGCACACCCAAGATAATCAACTTTTAATTAACTAAAAGTCAAGTAATTAGGGAACTTATCTAAAAAAAAATCCCTTTAACTTGTCATATAAGGTAATTTAATCATGCACATGATGTTCCTTATATTCACAGGTTTCCCCACATTCAAGGAGAGGGTGATATGCAGAATGTGTGTATCAGGAGGAGT
>NW_007729998.1:123228-123789 GCF_000696425.1 Galeopterus variegatus
TCACAGGTTTCCCCACATTCAAGGAGAGGGTGATATGCAGAATGTGTGTATCAGGAGGAGTGGATCATGGGGCCATCTTATAATTCTACTACCATTATCAGAAACTGCAAAGCATCTGAAATTCTACCCTAGTTGTAAGATAACTGTCAGCCTTCTACAGTTTTATAGACACTGGGAAAAAACACAAGATCCCTGAATCAGAGTCAAAGGACTGTATAACTCACAAATCAGCAGGTACCATGTGTTTGATGATTGTGTTGTTTTCCTTCCATTCCCAAGACTTTTCAGGGTAATGCAGAGCGACCCAAGTAGATGTGGCACATCTCTTATGAAGACATTGCTAGAACTCCTACCTAAACTTTGCTATATTGGAAGACATTATCTTCATTATCCTGGTTGGGAAACAAATCTTCCCTTTGGTGTGATGTTAAGACACTATCACTGTCTCACAAGGCTATTTACTGTCCAGACATTCTTGGAAAGATTAGAACTAAAGCTGTCAAATGATATGCAGAAATGCAAGAGACCCATGGAGAATTCTCTCCCAGCAATAGGCTGCTC
>NW_007729998.1:124430-124841 GCF_000696425.1 Galeopterus variegatus
TCCAAAGGGGACAGGAGGGAAAGAGGAATCCCGGGCCGTTTGCTCGCCCACCAGAAGGAACAAGGCTAGGGCTGTACGGGTCGGCCAGCGGTGGACCCGACAGTCATCTTTTTAAAAAAAGTCTTTTTCTGATTACAAACTACTTTTAATATCTATAAATCTTATTTTTTGGAGCAATTTTTGGTTCACAGTAAAACTAAGCAGAAAGTACAGAGTTCTTATATATCCCCTGCCCTCACACATGCTCCATCTTCCCCATTGTTAACATCTCCCACCAGAGGGATACATTTGTTATAATCAATGAACTGACATTGACACATCATTATCAACCAAAACCCACAGTTTGCATTAGGGTTCACTCTTGTTGTTGTACATTCTATGGGTTTTGACAAATGTGTCACGACGTGTGTC
>NW_007729998.1:126605-131867 GCF_000696425.1 Galeopterus variegatus
AAACAATCTCGTAAATGAATGTACCATTGTCAAATTAATTAACCCTGGACCAATAGAATAGGTTCACATTACATAAATTGTGGTAAATTGTATTAGGTGAAAAAATATAGGATGACCATTTTATCACATGCTGCATGGCCTGTGTCAAAGCACATTTTGTTTGCTTTGTCAATAATTATGCCAAGACGTTAACACACACGACCAGAAAATTTATATACATATTTTTATATTTTATAGTCTTAGATACAAAATTTATTTTTATTATCAAGTTTGCAATCACTATCTTTCATCAGTTCTTTGAAATAATTTATTCATTACCAGAAGAAAAAAATGAAGAGAATAAAATCATCACGTAAAAAATAAATGCTAGAGTGAATGAAAGCAGGGTTTTTTTGGTCTGTTTTTTCACTGATATATCCCAAATGCTATAAGAATATCTAGGACATTGTACTTGAGAAAAATGAGATTTTGTATCTTTGGGTGAATAAAATTTCTGTCTGAACATCTGTAAAATCTTTGTAAAACATCATATAACAAGTTACAGAAAATTGCAATACATTTGATAAAGTAGATAGCAGGTTATGTGATTTTATTTAAAAATACATATATCTCAGATATGTGCTAAGCATCATTTCCACCTGACAGACAATTAATAAAGAAAAGTATATACTTTGCCATAATCTTATATATTTAGTATAAATGGTTTCTTTAAAAAAAACATAATTAAATATTTTATATTTATTTAAGCCACATAAATGTACATTTATTTTCACTTTCTTAATAAACAAACCAGGTTTTGCCTTTCAATACAGATGCACTGACTGGAAACTCACATCGTCTTTCTTCCATTGACAAAAACTATGGTGTTTCATCATTGATATCTAGCTACAGCTTTCATGGAGTTCAACTAGACCCTAACAATTCACTTGAAACAATATTAAAGGAAAAATCCTAATAAAAACAATCTTAATGTAAAAATCCTAACAGATTTTTAATTTATCACCTTCTTTCTTGTTTTCTAATATTCTCCTATATTTATTATATCAAATTACCTTTATTGAGTGTTTCCAAAGTTTTTAACTTACTTTTAGCATAGCAAGAGTTAACTCTCTTCTCTTTTAATTCTGGTATTTACACAACTATTAATTTGTCTATTGTCAGGCTAAATTATGAACTTCCTGGGGCTAGATATAATGACAGCTTAGTTCAGTGCTGTATATCCACTGATTAACAGAAGGTCTCTTGTGTACTTAATTCAAAAGTATTTGTTGAATAAATAAATAAATGTACATATGGCACAAATAGAATTAGCTTAGAATAAAACTACTAAACTAAATCTTTAGAGAAGGAAAAGGGACTGGGGTTATTAGAGTTCACAGGAATTTGGAGGGAACATGAAGCCACATAATACAGTCTAGGGTGAATTTAATGATGAGGACTTGGAGTCTCGCTGACTGTTTGAATTCAAGCAATTCCACTTACTAGCACTGTTATCTCTGGCAACCACTCTAACTCCTCTAACCCCTGTTTTTTTAATCTAGGTAATGGGGATACTAATAGTAACTAACACATTAATGTAAGCACTCAAAAATGTTTATTTCTTTTTTATTATTTACTCTTTGTCTTTTTATTAGTTGACTTTTATTAGTTTACATTTGTGTATTGCCTTTTTAGTTTTAAAAGTAATTAGTACTTGGAATCCTTTCTCCTATATCTAATTAAGTTACTTTCTTTGCACCTTAAAAGTAGAAATCATGCTATCTGCTTCTTATTATTTTACTTATATTTTTATCTAAATTCTTATTAACTAGATTCTTATCTTTTATTTATTTTCAGTTTGTAAAGAATTATAAGCATGTAGATAACAGCTTAGAAACATCTGACTTGCCAGAAAAAAAAAAAAAAGTAATTGTAAATAAAGTACTGTAAAAAGTCCTCCAGGTCCCAGTAGCTATACAAGAGAATAATGTTTATTTTTTGGTAATATTTATTATTTTATAGATTTATATTTCCTTTAATAGTTTTGAATTGCCAAGTGTTTGACAACTGTGATTTATTTTCTTTTTGATTCCTTATTTGCATAAATAAGGTCCAATATACTTTTTTTTAAGTATTGTGAGTTTTTATACATTTTGTACAGAGCAAGTTAAAAATTTTGCCTCCTCTACTTCTTAACTAAGAATAGCCTGAGGCAGAATCATTATCTTGTGTTTCTCCAGCACTTTGCTTCTCTAAGACAGAGAAGACAGCAACCTTGTACATTGAAGGTGCATTGATCCTTCTTCATGAGAAGTCTTATAGGAATATATGGTGATACATAGCAATTTGTGTTAGGTGTACATAGAGCTGCTCTACCCCTAATCAAAAAAGGAAAAAAAAAAGTAACTCAAATTTTCTTAACTAGATTTAAAGAGAGATTTTATGTATGTTATCTATTTTTGTAACGTATGGTATAAAAAATTAATGAGAAAAATGTTAGAAGGTTTCAGAGTCCATATTCTTCACATACGAGAAGGCAATGGTGAGAAAAATGTTAGAAGGTTTCAGAGTCCATATTCTTCACATACGAGAAGGCAATGGTATAATAATACTAATAGTGAATTTAACTAGAATATTAACTATTTAAATATACACATACAAATAAAATATTGGGGGAATTTAAAAACTATGATTCATGAACACAGATCCAGAAGAAGGTTGCTGTCTAATAAACAAAGTTGGTAATTTTCTCTATTTGTGGTTGTCAACTTAATATAACTATGGTCTATTTATGGAAGATTTAAAAAATTATAGCATCGTTTATAAAAGCTTTTTTTCAGAGAGTTGATGTCATATTTTTTTTGCATGCACCTTTGTAGCTCTCTGTATTTTAGCCTTCCAGATACACCGTGTCCCAAAGTCCTCTGTCTTTGCCGTATGTTTACCTGAATGAACAGGATGTGAAGTATCACAGTTTTTGTGTAGGTGAATTGATTGTTCACTTTTTATTTGATTAGTGTATTTTACTTTCAAAATGTTTCTCATCAAATATAAGTTACTTAAATCTCTATGGAAACTAAAACATAGAAATAAAATGTTACACATAATAAACCACCACATTTAAACTCAGCATTTTTTTCTGTGTTAAGTACCAAAATTAGGATGAATATTTTAATACACTAAACACTTGAGGGCAATATAGTATAATATCACATAGAAAGAATGCACAATATTATTAAATTATTTGCATGTCTAAGCATGTTTTATGTTCATGAAGGATTATAACTGCAACAGTGATTTTTCCCTTTTTTTTTTTAACTCAGTGCATGTGTAGAGTGAAGATGCCTAGTGCAATATAATACATTTCTGATCATTCATTATATTGTCTCTTCATGATTACATAAAATATCTGTTGTCAGTTTATATTTGTCAGTCAATTTTCAATAAATATTATATTATGTTATTTCAAAAATTGATCAAAATTGGTAGAACTAAGTTAAATAATAGTAGAAGCACAGTATACACCATGTCCCAGGCTCAATAGCACTCCAGCTGTGCATTTTATACTGTGAATTGATGTTCTCCAGTACAGTATCCACCAGCCACATGTGCCTGTTTACATTTCAATATGTTAGTCAAAAATAAAGAAATTTAAAAGTTCAGTTATTTCATAATTGCAGCCACATTTTAAGTGTTCCACAGCCACTCTCATGGCAGAAAGTTCTGTTAAACAGTGGTAGTCAAGACTTTTACCAAAAATCAAATAGTATGTTGTAATAAAACAATTATTACATCTTTTAATGTCTAAGCTAGACTAACTCTAATCAAAGTCCCAAAGATGTTACTGATAAAGGATTTGTCTCCTAGTTAAATGTATTTTGCTTATGTTATATTTTAAAAACTGTCATTGAGAAGAGTTTTGATTATTATTTGATTTATAAAATACCCAATATTATGTCAATAAAACATATCAGGTTACTGAGAGTTTTAAATTGGATGCTGATTTTGAATTACAAAGTGAGAAAACCAGCATTTGCATGGTAATATGAGGTATGTGATTCACAGTGTACCTCTGCTAAGAGTAGACTGTGGTATTTAACTGTAATTACACCATGTCTTTTGTCCTTATGATAAAATCATATTATAATAACAAAAGTGGGAAATGAACTATATTACATCATCTAATGTGCTTCTTTGTGCCTCAAGGAGTAGCTTCATAGTTAATTATTTCTTTTTTATTTCTGAGGAATATTTTCACTATGTATCAAATTCTAGTTTAACTTTTTTTCCCCCGCTCTTTTACCACTTTGAAGGTCACACTACATTGTTACCATGGCTACTGGTGACAAGTCTGCTGTAATTCTTACTATCGTACTTCTGTACACAACCTGCCTCCCCTTCACTCCTTTGGCTAACTTTAATTTATTTTTCTTTGTTTTCAGTTTTCAGTCGTACAAATATAATATACTTTGCTCTGTATGTGTGTTTGTGTGTGTGTAAATTTACCATGCTTTAGATTCTTTGAGATTACTGATGTCTATTTTGGTCTCTCTCACTGATTATGGAAAATTTAGTCATTACTGTTTTTGCATTTAAATTTGAATAATTTCTATTTACCTATTTTCAAGTTCAATGATTCTTTCTTTGACTATGTCAAGTCTATTGATGACCTGTTGAAGACCTTTTTCTACTTTGTTTCTGTGTTTTTGATATGTAGCATTTCCATTTTATTCATCCTTAGGGTTTCCATCTGAATCAAATGGATTCAGCTGAAACTATCTACCTGATTTTTCTTGTTGTTTAATTTCTTTTACTAGACAGTTTAACATATTACTTAAAATTATTTTAGATTTTCTGCCAGATAGTTTCAAACATCTGCATTATAACTTCTTAATATTTTCTCATGATTGATTTGTGTCTTCTGAATGTGTTTTTTCTTGCCTTTTCCTATGTATTCTATTTTTTTCCTGGTAATTTCAATATATAAACAAATACTTAATTTTTTTTTTTTTTTTTGCAGAGAGGAGGACTTAGAGATAAGCATATATTCTTCCTGCTAGTTCTTTATGTTTGGGTTTATATGAATTTAGTCAGAATTGAGCTAAGTTTGAAGTTTGTTGGTACTATTCTCAGTACTGCAGGGGCGTCAGCTCCCTCTACTAATACTTTATTTTTGTCTTTACTTTTGGCCTGGATTTCTTTTTCCACAGCCCTCCAAAGAGAATTTGTCTCTTGCAGCTCTTTTAGCTCTATTCCAATA
The DNA here is from genome assembly GCF_000696425.1 of Galeopterus variegatus. NCBI lineage: Eukaryota > Metazoa > Chordata > Mammalia > Dermoptera > Cynocephalidae > Galeopterus > Galeopterus variegatus. The sequence continues at coordinate 131,845 of NW_007729998.1, forward strand.
GTGTTATTCAATTTTTATTAGTG
>NW_007729998.1:132555-134227 GCF_000696425.1 Galeopterus variegatus
AATTTGTCTCTTGCAGCTCTTTTAGCTCTATTCCAATAGTGTTATTCAATTTTTATTAGTGTTATGGTAGAGATGGTACATGTAGGGGTGTGTGTGTGTGTATTTTCTATGGTTATAATTATGCCTCAGTTTTAGGCAAGTTCTGTGAACTGTGTCCTAGAGGCATGGCCTTCACAGCTGCTTTATACTTTCTTTAAATGTAATGGTGGTCTCAGCATGCATTTCCATTTCTTCACCAGGAATAGAGCTATTTTTGTTGTTGTCTCATTTTCTCTCTCCCAACTTCAGTGGGGTCTCTCTAGTGCCTCTCTCTCTCTCTTTCTCTCTGTAAATATGTGTATATATAATGATAATGTGCATATATATTCATATATATATATATAAACACACATATACACACCACATACATACACATAAACACACACACACACACACACACACACACACACACACTGGAGAACCTTGACTAACACATTTTCATTTGAGATCAGGCTACTGTTTTACCTGACTGGTACATGTGTCTGGGTGGAGTTTTGTTATGGCTTTTATTATTTTGCAACCTGTGCCTGGAGTGGGGTGAGGCAGGCAGGAGTACTTAGAATATTCCCTAGCCTTCCCTGTAAGAGCTTAGAGAGCTTCTTGGAAGAAGACTATAAAGCTATAAAAGAGTATGAACACTCTATGTCTGCAGTACTTAGTAGCGTTGGTCTCCCATGCTAGCCTACTATTGGTCTTTAGTAAATCATTAACAATTTTAACTTCATCTTCTTATTGGTATTTATGGCATTTGTCAGTGTTTGTTCCAGTTAAGCAATTGTTCACATATGTTTTTCCACTGGAATATTTCACGGACACCTCGAATGTAATGTGTCCCTAGTAAAACCATTATTTTTTTCTCCATATTTCCAAAAAAAATCTCTTCTTAAACTACACATCTATATCAATGTAAATGGCAGTACAATGCATCCTTAAGTTCAAGTTAAAGACTATTGTACTCATGTTTGATGACTTCGTCTTGTGCTTACAGTAAAATATGAACTCCTTATTAGATTCAATAAGGTAAAAAGTCAAATCATTCTCTTTCTCATACCATAAGTCACAGGCTGTGACCTCACGGTTCTTTCTTTCCTGAAATATATCAATAGTATTTCTTCCTCTGGGCATTTGCACTTATGTTTTATCTTCATTTATTTATAGAACCACTTCCCCCATATCTTTGGATTACAAATCAGATATCTTCTTCAAAAGGATATTTCAGGTAACCCTATGTTCTGATTCTGTTACAGTTATCCTTTATTGCATCCCCTTTATTATCTTTTTAGCATATAATCCAATTAAAAAAACAATTTTATATTTGCTTTTTGTTAGTGTGGTGATTTTTATTATTCTTTTTTGGTTTTTTAATTTATTTTTTGAATTGAAATGCAATTGATTATACTTATTTGTGGGGTACAGAGTTGACTGTCAGTATTTCTGTACAGTATGTGATAATTGAATCAATATTATTAACATATTCATCACTACAAATCATAATTATTCTTTGTGCCCCTTACACAGTTAGTTCATAACCCCTCTCCACCTCTCCCTTTTCCACATCTAGTAACTATAGATCTGTTCTCTCTTTCTGAAAGTTCAATGTCTTATTGTGGTCTTCTTCTTTCTTTGTTTCTTT
>NW_007729998.1:134758-140295 GCF_000696425.1 Galeopterus variegatus
CTGTTCTCTCTTTCTGAAAGTTCAATGTCTTATTGTGGTCTTCTTCTTTCTTTGTTTCTTTCTTTGTTTCTTTCTTTGTTTCTTTGTTTCTTTCTTTGTTTCTTTGTTTCTTTCTCTCTTTCTTTCTTTCTTTCATTCATTCTTTCTTTCTCTCTTTCTTTCTCTCTCTTTCTTTCTCTCTTTCTTTCTTTCTTTCTTGTTTCTACTTACAAGTGAGGACATGCAGTATTTCTTTTTCTGTGCCTGGTTGATTTCACTTAACATAATTTTCTCCAAGCTCAATCATGTCGCTGTTAATGGCAAAATTTCATTCTTTTTTATGTCTGAGTTGTATTCCATTGTGTATAGATACCACAATTCCTTTATCCAGTTGTTTGTTGATGTACATTTAGGTTGGTTCCATATCTTGGCTATTGTAAATAGAGCTGTGACCAACATGGGAGTGCAGGTATCCCTTTGATCTGATGATTTCTGTTCCTCTGGGTATATACCCAGAAGTGGGATTGCTGGATCATATGGTAGTTCTACCCATAGTTGTTTGAGAAACATCCATACTGTTTTCCATAATGGCTGTACTAATTTACAGTCCCACCAACAGTGTAGAAATGTTCACTTTTCTTACATCCTCACCAGCATTTGTTATTTGTTATTATTTCTGTCTTTTTGTTAATAGCCAATCTAACTCGGGTGGGGTGAGATGATATCTCAATGTGGTTTTGATTTACATTTCCCTGATGATTAGTGATGATGAGCATTTTTTTCATGTACTGTTGGTCATTTGTATGACTTCCTTTGCCAACTGTATATTCAGCTCATTTTCCCTTTCTAAAATTCTATTATTATTATTGTTGTTATTAATTTTTACTGTGAAGTTGAGTTTCTTGTATATTCTGGATATTAATCCTTTTTCAGAAATGCAGTATGCAAATATTTTCACACTCTGTAGGCATTATCTCCACTTTCTTTATTGTTCCCTTTGCTGTGCAGAAGCTTTTTAGTCTGACGTATTCCCATATGTTTATTTTTTCCTTGTACTTTGGGGTCTTATTCATAAAGTCTTTGTCAAGTCCTATATTCTGAAGTGTTTCCCCAAATTTTCTCATAGGAGGTTTATAGTTTAAGGTCTTTTACTTAAGTCTTTAATCCATTTTGAGTTGATTTTGGTATGCAGCAAAAGGTATGGATCTAGCTTCATTCTTCTACAGGTGGATATCCAGCTTTCCTAGCACCGCTTACTGAAGAGACTGTCTTTTCCCCAGTGTATTTTCTTGGTGTCTTTGTTGAAGATCCGTTGGCTCTAAGTATATGGGTTGATATCTGAGTTCTTTCTCTATTCTGTTCCATTGGTCCATGTGTCTGTTTTTAAAATTTACTCTTGAATATACAATTAGAACATAAAACAAAATGCACTGTGAAACTTTTCTAGATGCCCCAATACTGACTATTATGACTGCAAGCTAAAAATTAAGAGACTTAAAGACCACATTTTCTGAAGGGAGTTGCAAACATTTGGGGTGCAAACTCCCAACCACCACTTCAACTCCCCCATTAACCCACACCTAGCTGAAAAGAAAAAACAACAACAAAAAAAAACCAACCACCACTTCAACTCCCCCATTAACCCACACCTAGCTGAAAAGAAAAAACAACAACAACAAAAAAAACCTAAGAAGGAAAAATAATTTGAAAGAATTATATCAGCAATGTGCAAAAGCTCAAATAAAACTATTCGTAAAAACTAGGGTGCCCAGAAAAAAGACAGCCTGATATTGCACCCTCAGATTTGAAGAGTGCTAATGTAAGTAATTGGCTAAACAAACTGAAACCAATGACTATCTGAGCACAGAGAGAAAGAGCTGAGGACAAAGGATAGGAAAGGTAAAAATTTCAGAAGTGGGAAAGCATGCATCTTACCATTTTGTTTGGCAACGATGAATAAATTTCTTAGAAATGGCATGAAATTCAATGGTGTTTGAGCACTTACATATTTCCCTTCCCCTGAAAATATTTCTGTCTGGAAAACTTGTGAGGTGTACTTCTGCATTTGGAGCTAAGAGAGGAGGGGAAAGGCAAAATGACATTGAATTTAAGCAGATATCATTCACTAAGAGACTATGCAACAGGGAGGTCCCCTCCACAATCCTCTGAGAAGTTTATAGTTGTAGTACAAAAAGTCATCTGGCCATTAGACACCTGTCACATGACCAGCACCTGACAGGGGTCAACCTTACTTATATAACCAGAGACTGCCACAGGAGGACATTTGTTTAGTAAGAGAAACTTTTCTTCTTCTCTCCCTTAGCTCCCAACACTCTGGAGATGAAAAAAACCAATAAAGGTGAGAAAGCTAACTTTGTTTCATCTTCCCATAATGTTGCTTTGGGGCAACAGTACTGAATGCTAATAAAGAAGGAAAAGTTTTTAATTGAACATGAGATTGAAGTTTTAGTAAGTATTTTTTAATGCCTGATAGTGGCTTGAAATCATGAAATCTGTTACCCCATGTGATGTGAAAGACAGAGAAAGGACTTTTAATGAAAAAATGTTTGAAACTAATCTACTCAATTCTTGTGTATAGCTCACAGCATCACTGTTTAGTAAACTTATTATATATGCTTGGAATTAAATGCAAATATGTATTATACCCAATGGATGAATTCTATACCAAATCTATTTGGTTATTATTACCTGAATCTCTGACCCTAGCACTGAGACAACATAACACCTATTTGCAAGGCCAGCTCTTCTTTTAACTTCAAGGTCAATACTGATTTTTAGCAGAGGTTTAAAAGATGTAACCAAATGTTGAATATTAGGTCACCTATTCTGTTTGATAGTTGTCACTTTAAGTACCTGGGTCTCTGTGACTTGTGATATTATTATTTTCTAATGAGTCTGTCAAAACCCCATTTTTATATCAAAACCCTGCCTTGTTTTCTTTGTCTACTGAATGCCTTACAATTATGATTCTTTTAGAAATAAACTTTTGCTTCAAATAAACTCATCTCAAATATTCTCTTCTCCTGCTGTTTATTAGTCAATGCTTAGAATAAGAACACATTTCACTTCTTTAACTGACACTGAGGAACTGATCTTTCATCCCAAGCCTCTCTCCAGGGCTACTATGCATTATAAGGTAGATTGTACACACTGTACAAAAAAGCTTCCTCTATTTTTTTTTAAATCTATTCACATAATAATTATCTTAATTATTTTGACATTGTTTTTCTTATACTTTAAGTGACTCTAAAAAGGGGTGGAATTTTTAAAAAATTGCATTCATTAGCCCCCCATTTAAATTAGATATTTATAAGGCAATTGCTGTTATCTGTTGCATTTAAAGTTTCAGAAGATATGGCTAAGTTTTCAATTCAATTTACAATTGCTTACATTATGATGTGAATCACAAAGTAATACTTAATATTTATTCCCCATTAAAAGACAAAAGTATTATAAAGATCTAATTACAGATTATTATGTAATTAATCAGTGATCATAAAAAAAAATGCATTTGCTGCTACAGAAATTTTGACAGTACAAAAACTAACCACTGCTAAAATTTAGTATGTGGTTGCATAATTCTATTTTTATGTATTTCAATATCTAAAACTAAGCACTAAGTTGGTATATTATTTATCCTTTGAAGTTAAAAAAATTTTAAAAAAAATTTCAGTACAAGAAAAAAAGATTCAAAAACATACTGGAGAAGGAAATTAAAGAAAGGTATTTGTATCATTGAAAATGTATTTTAGGGGGAAAAAGTATAGAGAATTGGATTGAGTGGAAGGAAAGAAAAGACTCTAGAACTATGATTTACACCAGATTCCTACAAGTAAATTTTAGTTCTGTGTCAACTTTAATTAATGAATATGAAGACAAACTGGAAGAGTAAAAAAAAAAAAAAAAAAAAAAATCTAAAAAATGCATTAAAATTAAAGTGAAATATTGTGAGCTTAAAACAACAGTTACTTATTTTTTACAATTTAGAAAGTGCTTTGCTATTCTCTACACGATGTCAGTCAGGATAGTTCTGTAGCTAGGGAAATTACTTCCAAGAGGACTCATTCACATGTCTGGCAGTTGATGTAAGTGGCTAGGCTTAGCTGGAGCTGTCATCTGAGTCACTTAAACAGGTGGCATATGTTTCTCACAGCTTGGAGACACAGTTATAGAAAAGGACACATCTCAAGATCAAGCATTTCAAGAAAGAGGAAGCAGATGGTCAAGGTCTAATAAGAACAAAGCCCTGAACCAGCACTCAAAGAAAGTGCTGCTTTTCTTTCATTTTATTGGTTTAAACAGTCGAAGACCCAGCCCACCATCATTATGGTAAGAGAGATAAGTCCTGTCTTTCCATGTGGTAGTAACAAAGACTGTGCGGTCATCTTGATTCCTCTTCGCTTATCATCAGCACACCTATGATATAAAACTATATTTCGACAGCATTTTTTTTTCTATATTACATAAATCGAAGTCATCTTTAAAGACAGGTTACAAAAAAAATTATTTATCATCAGCACACCTATGATATAAAACTATATTTCGACAGCATTTTTTTTTTCTATATTACATAAATCGAAGTCATCTTTAAAGACAGGTTACAAAAAAAATTATTGTTCTTAATGACATTTATAATTTTATAAATGGTAAACTGTAATTAAATATTTACTGCAACAGCAATGTTTAAAGCTTAAGGTGACTGATGGATATGATATTGATGGAGCATCAAGGTACAAAAAGCTAAAAACATTGAGTTTATATCTCGTAAAATCTCGTAATTCTGATTGAAGCATTACAATTTAATTTATTCAGTGACTTACTGGGGTTTTCAGAATGTATTCATTTCTACCAATATCATTTGCAAGAGAATAATGTCAAATTTGGAATTAACAATGTTTAAAAAAAGCTTACGTTCTATAATTTCTTTTAAATAAAATATAGCAATCATTTCTATGAAAAATTAGAAAATAGAGCAAGCAATCATAAAAGATAATTTTCATGAAAGTATGATATGAAATGAATTTCTAGCAAATTATGATTTTCTAATGTATTTATTTACTGATTAATTTTATTAAAATTATAATTTTCTATTTCGGTAAGTTCAATACATAGATTTGTATAATATAAAGTTAGTGGTTGTGGTTATCGTTAGTAGTATAGTAACAATTTTCTTTTTTTTTAAGGAGGATTACTTTTTTTTAATTCACACAAATGTAGTTTAGGATTTATATACCCTTGTCAATCTGCTTTGTCCAACAAAAGTTATTCAATTCATGTTTAGTCATTTTTTGAAGAAAAATGAAGCAATAGTTTTTGTGAACAATGTTTTCTTAATGCTAGACGTGTTACAGAGATTGATGTGACTAAATTCCTTGTCTTCCCCTTGTTATTATCCTTGAATTATCCTTGTTTTAATTTTCCAGCTAATACTTGCCTGTATGTAAGAAGTATCTAGAGTTGTGTTAAGGGTTAAACAGCTCAAATGCAGTTTCTGAGTTCTGTAGATCTGCGGTTACAAGCCTGTCAGTTTTTAGCTA
>NW_007729998.1:140305-150166 GCF_000696425.1 Galeopterus variegatus
GTTTCCTGTGTTAGTAGACTGAACTAAACCACAGCTTGCCAACACTATCCTGTGTAGATGAGAGACAAAGTTGCTCTCTAAAGAAGACCCCTACTCAACCTCATGGAAGTAGTCTTGCTCATTGACCACACTTCCTGCCTTTGCACCCAGCTGTGATAAAGACCCTTACCCAAAAAGCCTCTTTAGCCAGTTTTAACTTATAACCATAGTAACCTAGCTAACCACCTGTTGAAGACCCCTGATTTAGGCAACTCTGCCTGAATACAGACAGATCCAATAGAAATACTTGTTGCTTACCTACCCAAGAAAGGTATATAAGACCTAGTCCTCCCTGCATGAGGGCTCAGGGCTTTGGAATTCTAATCCCCCTGAGTCAACTGGCATAATAAACCTGTGTTCTCCATCTCTCCAAGTGACTGAGGTTCCTTTGGCGACTCCCTTCCACAACAAGATGATTGATATGGATTTCAACTCCTCTATAAACAACAAAGCTGTGTAAAAATAAAAATACTGAAAACCACATTATTATCCTCTATATGACCCATTGGAGAGGAAACAAATGGAAGTTTCCAATATAAGTGCTGATGGGCAACTTTGTGCATTGATCATCAAGGTGAGTAGCATCAAGGATGTATTTATTAATTGGTGGAATTAGTTGTACCAAATGATATAAGAAAGGCAACCTAAAACTAAATTCCCTGTGGGTGAAATGACATAATAAAAAGGAAATTAACCAGATATCCTTATCCTTAGCATCCATTTTAGACGTATGTCTTGGAGAATATCAACAGTTCCTAGTTTCACTTCTAAAATGAGGTATATGGGGCAGACACGTGGCTCACTTGGTAGAGTGCGGTGCTGATAATACCAAGGCCACGAGTTCGGATCCTATATAGGGATGGCCGGTGCACTCACTGGCTGAGCGTGGTGCTGACAACACCAAGTCAAGGGTTAAGATCCCCTTACCAGTCATCTTGTAAAAAATAAAATAAAATGAGGGTATCATTAAGACCTCAGTTGTATCTAAGGTTGTTTAAGCTCTTAAAATCTATGTTTAAAAAATTAGAGGAAGTTTATTTTTTAAATTCATTTATTAAACAAAACACATAGGAAAAACAGAAAAGACCCAGAGTAGTGTCATATATTATTTTGTCTCCTTTTAATACCAGTTCTATTTGTTGTTTCTCATTCTGTTCAAAATTTTCATTGCCAGAAACAAGTAATCTATCAAATATTAAGATTGTAATTCCACTTAATTCATTTCACTCAAAGAAGTGAGATTAATTACAATACAACAAGCTAATAGACATGCCAAAATTATATTTTCCAATTTATTTTGAAACTTGTTTCTTATAGTTAATTAATTCAATATAACATGTAATAAAAATGGATTTAGTAGAAATAATCAGAAAAATGACAATTTACTATTATGGAGTGATTTTATTTAAGTATATTACGTGAACATTACACTAATGTGAGGACACAAAAGCTTGTTAGCAACTGTATCCTCCCTTTCTGAGTGGGCATACAGATGGCATGGTGATAAATATGATTTTCAACATAACAAAAATGATGCAGATACAAATGTAGATTTTATGTGCTACAGAGTCTGAAATCCTGTTAGCAAAAACAATCTGGTAATAACAATTAATAAATTCCAAAAAAAAGGGAGTCCCAGAAAGATTCCAGAAAATGCTTTCTGCAAGCCTCCACTTCCTTCTGCCAAGTAATTGGCAAGCTAAACTCTAAACACTGTCTCCAATTAATTATAAGCAATCAAAGTCAGTTTGAATATTGAATTTAGCACCACATTATTTATTGCTAAGTTACAAATATTTATACAGTGCTGTTGTAGTTACATTCAAATAATTTATTATTTTCTTTTTCCTTTTTGTATTGAAGAATAATTGATTATACATATTTATAGGATACAGTGTTGACTACCTTTATTTGCATACAATATGTGAACATCAAATGAACATTATTGACATATTCATTATTACAAGTCGTAATTATTCTTTGTGACCATTATCCAGTTACTCCCTACCTCCTTCAACTTCCCCCTTTCCCACTTCTTGTAACTATAAATTTGTTCTCTCCTCTGAAAGTTAAACGTATTTTGTGGGCTTTTCATGCTTCCTTTCTTATAAAAATGTAGGACAGTCTTTATGACAAAATATTTCTCTTTTAATTTGGGACAGTATAAGACAAATTATGTGCAAATGCAAATTTAATTTTAAATAAAAATTTTAAAATAGCTTACTTATATTAATTTCTAAACATTGGTCTTCTTAATTGGATCTAAATGATAGTCTGTTTTCAATAAATTACTTCCCAGCAAATGTTTCTCTATTGTAGCCATTAGTTTGTTCTCATGAGGGTGAATAAAAACTTACTATTATGATTTGCAATCTTAATCTCAGAGTGACTTTTTAATATTATAAAAAACATAACATAACAAAACAAAACAAACAAAAACAAACACACAAAACTCTTCTTCTGGCAATGGTTCTAAATATTGCTCAGGCAGGTATTCTATTATTTCTTTAGGACTTAACATAAACTGTGTGAGCAGAGTACTCAGTAAAAAAATATTTTTCTCTTTTTATCTGAGGGTAGATTGAACATTTCCTCCAGTCTTAAATTTGTGGCATCCAACCAACAATTCAACATTTTACCTTGTTTTCACAAATGGCAATACATGTTGATATTAACCACCAAATAAACTGTATTTAATTGATAAACTTTTAACATGTTTTCTAATTAAATATACCAATGTCTTTCTAATATGGGTAATAAATGTTATGAAATAAAAAGCCAGAAATATTTCTTATTCTTATTCCTTGGGACAGTAGAATGTCTTTAGTTCTTCATGATAGTGTTAAAAGAACATTAATATCCTTGAACATAAGCTACTTCTTGTTTCAAATTTGCATAATAGAGGGTATTGATCCTTTGAAGTCCTTATAACAAAATTTAGTGCAAAAGTCCTGAAAACAAGAATCTATTCCTGCAAGATGATGTGAGCAAGACACCACACACTACTCTTTGCTCCCTGTATATTCTTCATTTTTTATTATTCTAGAAACAATTTTTTTTTTCTCTTCTGGAACACTATACATTCTTTAATATTATCTTTAGTGATGATTATGAATAGTGGTAATATCATTCAGTCTATCAGTAAAGCTGTTTAATGTAATAAGTAAAAACTTATCAAAAAATCAGTTTGCTAGATTTGTGATGTTATGGAAATTGTTTGATCTCCTTTTATCCTTCAATTTTTAAATCTAGAAAATCAGGTCATTGATTCAATCTACTTTATATAATTAATATAAAAACCTACTGAATTAATTTCTGCAATATTTAAAAATACAACCTCTATCATACAAGAAGTACCCAGTTTTTATAAGATCATATATTGTTTGTCTTATAATATTGTTTAACTGGAAACTGAATTGCAAAATAAGAGTTATTTTATTTTAGTTATTTGGAGATACAATTTAATTTCCTTCTAGTTAATATTATTGCTTCTTCTCTGGGTGCATGTGAGACCTTCTTTTTGTCTTTAGTGTTCTGTAATTTCATAATATCATAGTGAAGTGTAATTTGATTTTTCTTTTTATTATCAGTATTATTTTCTTATTATTCTATGCACCTGTAATATAGTTTTGTTTTTGTTTTCATTAAATATTTTTTGAGCCATCTTTGAGGCCCTGGCTAAAGCCCTTCAGTTCTGCTTCTTGAACATCCAATTAAGTCTATAACCACCTCCCTTATCAGACTCTCACACTCCAGGCAACTATATACTTGCCCTAATCACTCCATGGGCAAGTACCAGTCAACCAGACACAGACCCTGTGCCCCAGTGCCCACCAAAATTATTCAAATTAGCTAATCCTAAACCTGCTTAGCCTGCCTAGATCTTTTCTTCTTGCAGAAACCACACTGTCTTCCCTCATGACCAACCCTGGTGTTTCCTTTGAGTGGCCCTTCATGGCATGCTGTCTTCTCCATAGGGAATTGTGAAAAAAACAAAACTGTAAAGCTTTCTCATTTCCCTTTCTGATTTGTGTCTGACCTCACCATACCTCACCAAGGGAAATATTGTTAACATACTGTCGGGTCCGTCACCAGCCGACCCAAACAGCCCTAGCCTCGTTCTTTTTGGTGGGCAAGCAAATGGCCCGGGATTCCTCTTTCCCTCCTGTCTCCTTTGGAAGGAGACGGAGGAAGAGAGCCATGAAGAGAGGTGAGCACAGCCGCCGACCCCAACCAGCCCGGTTTAAAGGACACTCAGATGCAGTAGGGGTTCTGTTGAGCAGTTCCGTTTATTATCACACAAGCACTTGCTTTTAAAGGCAAATGGGGAAGGGAGGTTTTTTACATCCTCCAATCAGCTTAAAGGTCAAGGGCATGCATCCTGTCTCAATGCCTAGCTATTGCAACCACACAGTGTTCACTAGTGCAGCCAAAAAGGGCTAAGGCAAAGTTCCTGCAGACACCCCCACCCTACTTCATCTCGGCGCCATCTTAAGCTGCCACATTAATATGCCCTTGTGGGCCCATAATGGTGCCACTTGTAATGTCACTTAAGGTTAAGGGCTAAGGCAAAGTTCCTGCAGACACCCCCACCCTACTTCATCTCGGCGCCATCTTAGGCTGCCACATTAATATGCCCTTGTGGGCCCATAATGGTGCCACTTGTAATGTCACTTAAGGTGGCATGAGTAAGGCCCGACAGTTGGCCATAGTCACCTTACTGTGCAATAGAACACCAGAAATCACTCTATCTGTCTAACTATAACTTGATGAACATGCTAATTCCTCTGATTTGGTCATTATGCAATTTATACATGCATTGAAACATTACACTGTACCCCATAATATGTACAACTATTATGTTTAAAATATAAAGTAAAAGTTAGAAAAGTAAAATATTTCAAATTACATCAATACTTCTGTCAAGAAAAAAAATATTTTTCAATGTTTTTCTATTCCATTTATTGAGCAATAATTTTTATTTTTTACAATGATCTTCTGAAGTCTTTGACCATATTGTATGTCCATGCTTATTTTTCCTATGTGTTTTAATGTGTTTCCTATTAATGTTTGATAATTTGTCTGTGTTCTTGCTAATCATCTCAAATATTTTTCATGTTTCATAACCAATACTATATATATATAAAATAAATATATGTAGTGAAATATATATATAATATATAGTGGAATATATATATATATATAATAAATATATATATATTTTCTCATACTTACTGATGCAATGTTGTTTATTATGTTTGAGCTATATTTTTCCTAAACTTTTTGCTAAGGAACTTTAATCTTGATTTCATTTAATTATTTTATTTTAATATTTTGTGCTTGTTTTATTGTACTATGTGATTATTAAATTTTCTATAGCATTAAATACTTTTGTATTAGTATTTCCAGCTTAGATTATCACAAAACCTTATGTGGTAGAAGTAATATTTACTTCTGCTCTTAAAAATAGGTAGTAATTGAAAACACAGGAATGGGGAAGGAGTATAACTCTTTTCTTATACCCATTCATAGAAAAACGAAACATGAGATAAGGCATATGTATAGGAAATTAATGACAACTGTAGAAAGAATAAAAATTGAATAGCATAATATGATAATACTATAGGGTTTATGAAGGGACTCCATAAAACTAGGTTTTGAAGCTGTTGGATTTTTTGAATATAGATTAAGAAGTTTTCATCTTGATGTGTGTGTGAAGAAAACTCAGTAATGGTTTAGGAAGAAAAAGAACAACAGTCTACATTTTTTCCAAACTTATTTATCTAAAATGTTAAAATAATTCCAAATATGGTGATGGGAGAGTTAAGAGAAATATAATAGAGGTGAAAGTTAATAGGATTTGACAGGTCTTTTTTTAGAAAATGTGATAGAATTTTTTTAAATGATACACATTATTTGAACAAAGGATTTAGGGTTATTTATTCAATTTTTTCTTTCCTTGTGCTAATTCTTATTAAATATCCCCTTTTAAAGGGCATCACATTTTATCTCAGTATCCTAATTTGAAATAGGAAAATAGTACTATAACTTATAATATTTTTGAGAACACCACCAACGAGATGGGGAGGAGATGTAATCAGAATGACATCTCCAAATATTAACAGAGTAGACATTAATTAAACACTGCTTATATCAGTTTATGCGGCATTAAAACTAAGTTAATAGTCAGCAAGAGTGTTGTTAAAAAAAAACATGGCTTCTCACCTTAATATTAAAACAAAATTAATCACAGAAAAGTGAAAGTGAATTATGAATGGATGATGTGCATTCTAAAACTCAGCTTCCATATAAAAAGATTAAAATGTTCTAACTGATTTCAGGTGTTCCTTGTAACCTTAAATTCTATTACATTTTGATGGTACTACAATAAGCCATTAGAAGAAAACAGAACTACAACTTACTGAAGAGTTTGAATTCCTGCAAAGAAATCTTATATTCATGAACGTATAATGTGTTTGTTTTCTAAAATGTCAATGTTAACACTTTATTTTTAAGTACCCAAAATATATATACACTTCTATTTTGAATAACAAGAAAACAAGAATAAGCATATTTATTTTGAAAACCTATTATGTGAGTAGTGGAGGGAAGTAACTTTGCCATAAATAGAATGAATTTGAGTTTCTTTGTATGCTAAGCATTATATTTTAGTCACAGGGATATTTGTGTGATTTTCTTGGGCTAATAGATTGTAAAATAAAAGAAGTGGCATTGTTTATAGAAAGCTTTAAAAGCCAGAAACAGCATTTATGTGACTGACAAAAGGTTCTTTCTTTCCATAAAATATTAGGAACTTGCATAAGAGTATACAAAGTTAAAGTTAATATGCTTAAAAGTGTTTTTATTTACCAGATTTTTTAAAACTTCTGTTATACTTCTTCCTTTATGTAAGCTTTATAAACTTTCTTTATAACTGTATGTTATAAAATGTTAGATGTAGAAAAGGTAATTGCTGAAAAATGATTGATATTGTAGATTCCACAGTAAAAACTGTGTCATATACATATACTGAAGCATACTCAAAGAATTTAAGTTTAAATGGATCTATTTTTAGTATACATTAAAAGATTTTATAGTTTACAACTTAATATATTCCTATATCTGTACATAAAATAAATAGTATGGTAGGCTAACAGAACTGTAGGAAAAGCAACAATTCAAATGACAAGAGTTCTGCAAAATTACAAAATCAATGATTAGAGATAAAATCATTTGTAAAAGGAATCTCAAAAGTGAATTATCTTTGTCCAAGGTTTCTCTCTTTTTTGTGACAGAAGAAATTATTCTATTGATAATTTCAATTTATCATGTCAAAATGTATTCTTATTTTTTTTGTTAAACAAGTGAATGTAATGTCTTTCAAAACTAAAAATACATCTGAATTGTTCACTGAAGTGTTCTGATTGTGTTTTGGTTTTCATTACAGTGATTTTTTAACATGTTCAATAATTTAATTTTTGAAATAAACTTTCCAAGAATATTTCACAAAAGACTATTATTGAAGAGAATCCTTTTTATTTTAATAAGTATAAGAAAACTGCATCTAAGAAGAATATTTCAATATGCAGGAAACACGTTTTTTCTCTAGCAAGTACCTGGTATTTATTTATATTTCCTTTTCATCATTATTATTAAGCAAAATAAAATCAGCATTTATTAAATGTTTGCCTTCTAATAGCACTATCATAAGAAGCTGAATAAAGTAATAAAATATTCATGATTTCTATCCTCCTAAGAAAGTTTAACACATGAAACACTATTATGTAAATGTGTATATGAGAATACATATACACAGTGAAGAGGTTGGCATCAACCTAAATTTTTATATTATATGCCAGCAGTTAAACCAGTATTCTTTTGAAGAAATTGGTTAGAAACAAAATACCTTGGTGTTGATTTCTGTATCAACCTTGCTCTTAGGTATTGGATCTTGTTTGGACTTTGTAACATAAATGCTGTATTGCTCATCTGACATGAACAAGCATTTATCCTTTTATTTATTTATTTTTAACTTTCAAAAATAAAAAAAAAAAATAATGCGTCTTGGTTGGTTTACCTTTTTCTAATGTCAGCCATCTTTTATGTTTGCTACTAATATGGACTTGTTTGATATTGTGATAATATTCCTTGACTTTTGATGTGAATACTACTTATGACTTCTGACTGAAAAATCTCTGCTGTGGTTGCTTATTTTTCCCACATTACAGCTGTGATTCCTCTTAAGAATGCCGAATAGTATACGGAGTGTTTGGGTTCAGAAAAGATAGGCTCGGAATTATATAACTTTTATTCACAGGGTCCAAAGTTTTTTCAGCTGTTAAAATATGATATAGAAAGAAAATGAGTAACTGGGAGAGATGGAATATCTATACCCATGAGAAAATACTAATCTGAGACAATTAGTTTCTAGTTTCTTGTTTCTAGTTTAGAGCAGAGAAAAATAGACCATTAGATGGAAAGAATAAAAACAGTCAATATATTTTTTTTTGTATGACTGACAAATGTCCTTGCTAAAGGGATAAAGATCATAACTTTACTAATACACTTAAGAGAAATGTTAGAGGAAAAATTGCCAAAATAACAGAGGTTAACAATTGGAGAATATTATAAAAAAATACATTGAGAGAGAGTTAGATTCAGAATAGGTGAGTGTTCAGTGAAGAGGTTTTTAGGCCACACTGTGTAGAGAAAGATATTTAGGGTTAAAAACATATAGATAAAATTTATGATATAAAGTGCAGTTATGAATTTTAAGTTCCTTTTTTTGCTGTATTGTCACCAAGATACACCACAATAAAACTACAGAGGAATGTCAGTGTACTAATATCTCTTTTTCAAAGCAGAATCAAAATGCAAGATCAGAAGAAGCACCAAGTCTTCCATAACCCCCTTACAATTCACTATTCCCTCATTGTAATATGCTATCGTACTAAAATCCCCACCCGGGTGGGAGAAATATAACTTGGTAGGCACATTATGAGCCTTGTGCAAATATCCAGGAGATCTGAGCATGCTTCCAGAAAAGCTTTACTCCTCCCCAAAAATCTGAGAACCCCATACCATTACACCCCCTTAAAAACCTTGGATGTACTTCCTTTTGGAGAGGTGTCTTCTGAGCACAAGCTCGTCCTTCTCCATTCCTTTATCACAGAATTAAGTTTCTGCTCTGTTTCACTGAACCTAGTGTTGTTATTTTGGCAAAAGCAACACCAGGCAAGGGACACTTTTTAGGGTCAGTAATGGCATAATCATATAGGATTTTGTGATAGTGGTCTCATGAGTCCAGATTATAAAATATATCATTATAATTCTCATATATTGTAATTTATTATGAAATTAATTATTTTATTTTCCTTTTTAAATGTGATATTATTGAGTTTTATTGTCTCCTTCCAGTCATAGATTATTATTCATATGTTCCTTTAGAATTTAATAATAAACCAAAGGTTCATGGGATTTGAGAGCCCAATCAAAGAGTATTTGGAATTGCATATGTTTAAATGCTAATGAGATTCCCTTCCAGAAATGGATCTATAGCATTCAGTATATTCTAAAAAAAAGATCCTGCCTTAAAAATTAAATTTAGAATCTTGCTTTAAAAAGTTTGAAGCCAATGTCTGACATCTAAACACTGAAATATACAGAATGTTAAAATAAAAGGGAATATTCCTATTTTTAATTTATTTAAAATGAAATTAGAATTATGACAACAACAAAAAAGGAATTTCCAAGAAGGAAATCTAAAAGACATCTCATAAGAATTGCTTTTATTGTTCCATATGAATGTTAGGACTGTTTTTT
>NW_007729998.1:150494-155017 GCF_000696425.1 Galeopterus variegatus
ATAGTAACCAAAACAGCATGGTACTGGCATAAAAACAGACACTTGGACCAATGGAACAGAAGGGAGAATCCAGAAATCATCCCACATCCTTATAGCCAACTGATATTTGTCAACAACAAAATAAGCATGCATTGGGGAAGGAACTGTGCTTCAACAAGTGGTACTAGGGAAACTGGACATCCATATGTAGAAGAATGAAACTAGATTAGTTCTTTCCACATACCAAAATTAATTCAAAATGGATTAAAGACCTATATACAGGACCAGAAAATATAAAACCACTGAAAAAAAAAAAAAGAAAAAAGAAAACAAGAAAACAGGGGAAACACTTCAGGATGTAGGAATGGGTAAATACTTTATGAATAAGACCCCAAAAGCACAAATGACAAAAGAAAAAATAAACAAATAGGATTGTATTAAACTAAAAAGCTTCTGCACAGCAGAAGAAACAGTTAACAGAGTGAAAACACAACCTACAGAATGGGAGAGAATATTTACCAATTGTGTATTTGACAAAGAATTAATATCTAGAATAGACAAAGAACTCAAACAACTTAACAGTTTAAAAACAAGTAACCAGATTAAAAATGGGCAAAGGAACTGAATAGACATTTCTCAAACGAACATATACAAACAGCCAACAGACACATGAAAAAATGCTCAACATCACTCAGCATCAGGGAAATGCAAATCAAAACCACATTGAAATATCATCTCATACCTGTTAGACTGGCTATTATCAAAAAGACAGAGACTAACAAATGGATGCAGAGAAAAAGGAACCTTCCTACACTGCTGGTGGGACTGTCCAGCCATTATGGGAAACAGTATGGAGGTTCCTCAAGCAACTACAGATAAAACTATCATACAACCCAGCAATCTCACTGCTGGATATATACCTGAATACTGGAAATCATCATGTTGAAGGGATAACTGCACTCCTTTGTTTATTGCAGCTCTATTTATAATAACCAAGCTATAGATCCAACCTAAATGTCCATCACCAGATAACTGGAAAAGGCAAATGTGAAATATATACACAATGGAATAATACTCTGCCATAAAAAGAAATGAAATATTGCCATTTGCAGCAACATGGATGAACTTAGAGAAAATTACATTAAATGAAAAAAACCAGGCACAGAAAGAGAAATACTGTATGTCCTCCTAAGTAGGAGTTGGAAAAAAATCAATAATTTAACCAAAAAAAAAGAAGGAAAGATATAACAGTCACAATAATTTGTTGAATTTCAAAAGGAGAGAATGGACCTGAAGCTACCAGAGTTGGAAAAGGGGGAGAAGGAGGGAGGATTAGCAAGAAATTGGTAAAGGGCCATGAGAAATGTTTACATTAAGTAGTGATAAATATAGTGATAAAAAATTAAAATAAATAAATTAGCAAAAAAACAAAACAAAATAAGAATTACTATAGTAATGTGCATTTTGAAAAAATAGAATTTCAGAAGAAAAGAATGCAAGTTATAAAGAGGGGAGTTTTAAATGAACAACCAAGAAGTATAATACTCAATGTGTGAACAAAAAAATTGGTTCAAAATGTATTGGATAAAAGCTGAAAAAAATAAGAATCAGAGACAAATTTAGTATGTCTTATAAAAACTGATTCTTCGAGGAAACAAAATAAATTGTCAACATGTAGAAAATGTAAATAACATTATTAGCAAGAATAATTTCTGAGTGAATGTAATCATATATTCACATTAGAGAACTTATATATTATTTTTAAGCCATCTAGGAAAAAAAATATGTATATAGACAAAATATTAGCACACAAAGGATGAAAACAAACTTCAAATAGTTTATACCAAACATGTTCTTGGAACCTAACAAAATAAAATTTAAATCATAAAATATAGAAAAATAGCTAATATTACCATGTATTTGGAAAAAACAAAAAAAATATTTAATAAAATATTAGTCAAAGGAGAGATCATATTATCACACTGAACATTATGATACATATGCCACTAAATTAAAAAAACTACAAATTAAAATTCTTATACTACAGATAAAGTGTCAATCAGTAGGAATCTTAAAGGCATTTATTCGAAAAACATGATTAAAATAAATTAGCTTAAGTTGCAAGCAGAAGCTGAAAAAAAACCTAAAATAAATAAAATATTTAAATAAGAAAAAAGAAAGTAAAGCAATTTTACTTTACTAACTGAAATATAAAAAGAAAAGAGGAAAAATAACCAATAAAGCCAAAAGTATGTTTTTTGTACTGATTAGTAACACTTGCAAATATGCACATGACAAGAAAGAACAAGATCAAGAAAGCAATACTAGGACTGGTCATGGGTGCATAACTGTGATTATTCTATGTTTCTAAAGTCAGTTATTATAGGAAAAGGAAGAAAGGATACAATGAAATACTACTCAGCCTTAAAAAGGCAGGGAATGCTGACATGGATAAACTCTGAGGACATTATGCTAAGTGAAATAAGCTAAGTCACAAAATCAAATACTGTATGATTCCACTTACATGAGGTACCTAGAAACCTCAAAGTCATAGAGACAGAAAGTAGAATGGTGGTTGCTAGGGGCTGGAGGGAGGAGGAATGGGGATTATTGTTTAATTGGTATAGAGTTTCAGTTTTGCAACATGGAAAGAATTCTGGAGATGGATTGTGGTGATTGTTGCACGACAATATAAATGTACTTAACATCACTGAACTGCACACTTAAAAATTGTTAAAATGGTAAATTTTATGTTATGTATATTTTGCCACATAAAAATAAGGGGGAAACAGAATTATCCGAAGAAGTTAGAAAGTGTATTTGGAGTATTGC
This sequence comes from Galeopterus variegatus, assembly GCF_000696425.1. Classification (NCBI taxonomy): domain Eukaryota; kingdom Metazoa; phylum Chordata; class Mammalia; order Dermoptera; family Cynocephalidae; genus Galeopterus; species Galeopterus variegatus. Next base: position 153,306 of record NW_007729998.1, read on the forward strand.
AGGCAAGGATGATGAGGTGGTGGTGGGTGTAATTATAAACAGGAAGATTTCCCTGAGAAGGTTGCATATTTAAATACAACTGATGAAGGGGAGGTGACAGCAAAAATTTGACTTTTATTTTGAGTGATAGGGGAGCACTGGAGGGTTTTGAGATGACATTTCTTTTAGATTTTAACAGAATCATTCTGGATACAGAAAACACGGCTAGAAAGAGAGGACCAGTTAAGTAGAAAGTTCATGCATTAATCCATGTGAGAGTTGCTGGTGGACTGCACCAGGCCGGTAGTGGCACGAGTGGTAAGATAGTTAATTTGTAGAAATATTTGGATGGTGTTGACCTACAATTTCTAGGAATTCTATAATTTTAAGTAATTAAAATGTCAGTACTTTCAAAATATTTCACATTAAAAATATGAAATATAACTAATTGCTCATAGATATCAGAAACATTCTTAAGATACATAAAGTTTTATTCTAAAATTCTCAATTTGTTATGTATAGAAAATCTAAAGTTTCAAATGTTCAGGAATGCAGATATATTTTAATATATGTTCAAATATAACCAAACTGTAAAATATAGCAGTGCTGCTATTCATGTCATTAGATTTAAATTATTCTACAATGAAGATGATTTAGCCTGCCTCTTAGCAGTATGAGTGCAGTTAATTAATCTGCATATAAAAATACTAAGTTGCCTCATTAGGTTTTATAATCTCTATCATTGTATCATTAGGAAATGTAAACAAAGGGGAATTTAAGATTATTTTAAATAAAAATACCTCAAGAAAATATTTGCACATAGTATTTTAAGCAGCAGGGGCACATATGAAACTATAAAATCAGGTCTAGTATGATGAAATGAAAAGAATAATATGTTTAAAATAAATAACGTTAAAGACTTAAAATCAACATTGTGTTATATATTATTGCTGAACAATGATCAAATCAAAAGAAAACAAAATCAAAATCTGGCTTTCCTAAATCGATATTCTCTTCTTTTTGATGTTTAAGAAGAAAATAAAACAAGCACTTGGGAGATGAGGGTTGTATTTATCAGTTCTTCCTAAAGCATAATAGATGGTCGCCAAATTTACATATTAATAGATAACTACTTAAACTTAACACTATAGAAATTACCACAAATATAATTTCTGGTTAATGGTTTACGTGTGTGTAAATATACAGTGTTTTGTTTTGTTTTTTCCTGGAAATCTTGACATGGATAGACATGAAAAGAATATTCTGCTACTTCATTCTCAAGTACCCTCTTTATATTTTTTTGTGAGGATTGAAGGATACTGGTTGAAATACAGAAGGCACCATTGTGTTACTCTGCAATAATACAAAACAAGAAGGACTCTAATAAAATTATCACATATATTATGTGACTGTGTAACTGTGAATTCCGGTCAACTAATTATGTAAAATTGTACCGTATTTTAAAATGTGCTTTGAGAATTAACTTGGAAAGCTTTTTATTTTTCCTGTATTTGTTTTTATAAAGTAATTAGTCAAACAAAAGGTGCTATGATGACATCTGACACATGGTATAAAGGCAAATGTTAAAAAAAAATAAGGTCAATAGAGTATTTTTTAAAATTCAAAATCCAGACAATTTGGCATTCACCAAAGCTCATGTATGAGTAATTGTCTGAGTTAAGAAGTTGTGAAAGTGTCTAACAGCTGTGTGGAAATATATATATATATATATA
>NW_007729998.1:155343-167075 GCF_000696425.1 Galeopterus variegatus
TATAGACTCTGACTTCAGTCATTTTTATTTCAAGAAAATATGCCAGATTTACTTGTAAGGAAAAATAAATATTCTTTAGAGGATATCCTACATCTGGAAATTCTACATTGTAAAGTTATTTCACTCTGATTTATATGATTTGAATTCTTCTTATATCAAAGGTTTTAGGGGAAAAAAATACCAAACAATGTAACTTTTTATACAAAGTTTTCCTTAAATTAGAAGAGTATGTTCTTATGTACATCTAATTGATGAGATAATTGGAAATACAGGATCATTTACATCTATTAATATAAAATCTTACATGCAATTAATTCCCAACTGACATATTTTAAATGAGCATAGTAAGGGTTATTAACTAGAAACTTTTGAATGGCAGCACTTCATCTAGATAAACTGTTGTAGAGGGGAAAAATAATTTAAAGTTTCTTTTTTCTGTTTGGTTAGTTAATATTTCTTCAGTGAATTATTGTCGCTACAAAACTAATTTTTATTTCTTTTTTATAGAGAGTTAATAATATTAATTTTGTCTATTGAATAGAGTTTTTGACACTCAAATGATGTACTGACTGTAAGCGTGCTTTCAAAATTTACATCACTATTCTGGTAAAGCACAATTTAGAGAATAAAAAAAGATATTCTAACTGAAAATCTACTTCTACTTCGGTTAGTAGCTCTCCACACATTTTGTAATTTTTTTCATTTTGTTCAAGCTAATTGAATAATTCTAGATCCCTAGATAAGGATTCCTAGAGCTCTGAAGGAAGGTATATGCATATTTTGTTCACTACTCTTTCACTTTTCAGGCTATTTTAGAAACTTAAATATTTTTGAATAAATGAATAGTTATTATTTCATCATAAATAATAAGAATGTGAGAAAATTAGCATAGTTTTTCCAGTATAAACACAACTAATTTCATTTAGACTATTACACGATGAGTCTAATCTATCATATTTTAATTATTTGTAATATTCAAAAGTACCTTTTTAAATGTACCCTTCAGTATAGTCCATCTATATTTACTTCTAAAGAATAATATAGTGAAACTACTGACTTTGATTTACATGTGTTTCATAAATGTTAATGCCATAAATTATAAATACTACAACTTGTAAAGAGAGTTGATTCAAGTTTTCACACAAAAATAATTTTCTAAATACATATAGGAATTATGGGGTTTTTTTGGAAAATGATTAGGAGAACTATATAGTACAAGAAAATTGTTGTAGATTAATATTTAAAATGAGCTTAAAAATGATTGCAAAACAGAGTATGTGATAGTAATTGAGATTCTTTTATACAGGTAATATTTTATTAGAAAATAAAGTTAAGAAGTAAATTATTGTATTGCTTTTCCTTGATTTATCCTTTATTCAGAATACCCAAGGGTTAGAACTTTCAGGAAAAAAAAGAAAACCTCAGATAAAGGGACAAAATCCAGTATTCTTCTTGAAAGTTCATGCTGTATGAAAAAGGAAATTGCTTTGTGAGCTCTGCTTACACCTGATGTTTTCCTCTTAAAAATATTTTTGCATGTCCTCATTTACTTATGGTATTTTGTTAATAAATCATTGTCTATATTCTTTTGTACATTATGTTTTGTTCTTTGGTTTGCATTACTTATGACTAGCAATTGGTTAACAGCCTGGTAACCTTCACTGTTAAAGTATAGGGCAAGCTCAAAGAGAGTGGCTAGTCTATCACTTAAGAAATCTATTTGTATCTTAGCTCATTTGCCTGATGTCTGATACTAAATCAAGCAAGAGAGATTGGTTATGCCCTTGTAATGAGAAAACATGGCTGGCATGGTTAAGTGTCACATGCACTGAGAATGTTTTTGTCTTTCAATCTATGTATCTATTTCTTTATCTGTGGATGTGTGTAAATACATACATATGTATCTATCTATCATCTATTATCCATCATCTGTCAACTAAGAGATGACATAATCACCTCTTCCTCCTCAATAATTCAATATGTCAACTTCCATACTCTATCTTTAAATTTCTTTCTAGTTTTTTTATAAGTACTCATTTCATAAGCATATAAAAATATTTACTCATAAGGCTCTTGCACTGTAAGTTTTAATTTAAGTAAATATGAAACATTATTATACATGTTTTATTCCTTTAAATAGTATTTAAATCTAGAATGAATAATTTTATCATTCTAAGAATGAATGTAAAAGTATGAAACTTAAGTAATGAGATCAGCTACAGGAAAAGAATACTAGATACAGAATCACAAGATGAAATTCTTACAGTCTATCTACGTAAATAATTTTATACATACTGGTTCCCACATCAACACATCTGTAAGATGAAAGAGTTGTTATTTAGCTCCATTCGAAGTCAGTGTTCAAATAAAATTAACTCACTGAACATTATTCATTTCTCATTCTATTTGGGTATTATTTGTGTGTATAAGTTTTATTCCAACTATTAAGTGTCTAATAGTGTATGTTAATATGAGTAAATTGTTGCAATAATTTTTCTCAAGTAATTCATATTGCCAAATAATTATGGCATCAATTTAACATTAATTTTCTGTGAGAAAAAAGTCAGTTTCTATTGAACCTCTAAAATTAAAGACACGGGGTGAAAGATATGTGTTTTTATTTTCCGATGAAGGACGAATAATTATGGCATCAATTTAACATTAATTTTCTGTGAGAAAAAAGTCAGTTTCTATTGAACTTCTAAAATTAAAGACACGGGGTGAAAGATATGTGTTTTTATTTTCCGATGAAGGACGTTAATGTGTAAAAGTGTGTTTTAATCTATTTACACATTGGAATAATATGTAATCATAGTAGAATAATATTAAGCCTTTTTCACCAATTTTTGTGGGTAATCACAACTCAAAGATGTCTAATTGTTTAAACCTGGCATCTCTACAACTTTGGTAATGTATTTTTAGGAAAGTATTTAAGCGTGTAGTCGTTAGTCCATGCAAATTTAATGAGAAAATGTGGAGAGGCCCCTGTACCAGAGAAGAAAAGTGGCCATACTCACAGGAAGCTAAACCTGAACAGGATGTTGGAGCTTAAGCAAGGTGAAAAGAGCAGTTCCATGCAGGCGGGTCTGATCAGAGATGTCAGTACATAGGCAGGATGAGGAAAACATTCTCCAGGAACAGAGTGACAGAACTCAAGTGGACTAACTAAGACCTTCCTTGAAGAAGAGATTCTAGCAATTGTTTGTGGACACTGATAAAGAAAAAAAAAATAGTATTTAAGTTACAAGATTCCATTATCCTTTTTTGGCCTTAGAACATATTCCCCTAAGACATACAGTCAGTGTCAGTGTACTGTGTTCCAAAGTTGTTAACATTATTCTCTTATGGGGAAAAGTCACCAATTTGGTATTAGTCCAGGGTTTTACTTGCTGTTTTTATTTAATTTTAGGATATATTTATTTCATGATCTATAATTATTTCTTATTATACAAATAATTTCTCTGTTCAGTGTAGAAATTTATATCAGTGAATCTTGATCCCATTTCCCCCTATTCTCACCTCTCTCAACATCAGTTCTCTAGTACATCAAACAAAGTTGTCATTTTATTCAGCTTTTTCATTTTTGTAAGAACTCAGTGATCACTTCCAAGCTCATTACAGGTGGGAGTTGAAACAGGAAGCTATAAATAGCTTTTAACCAACAGAATATAGCAAAGGTGATAGGATGTTACTTCCATCATTACATTCCATAATATTTAAACTTCTGTCTTGTTGGTTAACTCTGTCTCTGCTTTCTTGGCTTGCACACTTTGATCAAGCTGGGAGCCATGTTGGAGAGGCCCACATGGCAAAGAACTCAGGGCTAGCAACTGCCAGGAAACTCAGTCTCTCAGTACTGCCAGCTGCAAGGAATTAAATCCTGCCAGTAATTATGTGAGCTTGGAAGGGGTACAAGCATCGTTCCCAAAGGTCTAGTTTCCCAGTAAAACTCCAGTACTATCCCATTCTTTAATGAAAATCTTGTGATAGACTCTGAGTCAGAGGACACAGTTGAGTTGTCATTGGATTCCTGATACAGAGAAGCTATGAGAGTAATGTGTGTTGTTTCATAGCTACTAAGTTTGTTTTAATATATTATGCAGCAATAGATAACTTGCATAAATATCATTTAATACAATGTTCATTACCTATAAAGGTGTGCATTCATAAAGCACTTACAAAAGTGAAATTGTTGGGTCCAATAATAAATCCATTTGTACATGTGATAAATGTTGCCAAATTCCCCTTTGTAGTGGTTATAGCATTTCATGCCACCATGGCAATGTAAAAGTGTAGAGATTTTTCCATAACCTCACAGAGTGTTTTGTCAATTCTCCTTGTGGTTTGTATGTGAAAGATAGTATCTGTGTTTTAAGCTTAAATTTCTTATCTTTTAGGCCCACTATCACAAATTTATATATGAACTGATTATTCATATATGTTGTGTGTGTGTATGTATTTCTTCAAATTTTAAAAGTTCTTTATACATCTGGTATATTAGCCCTTCATCTAATATATTAATAATCATACTGACTGAAACACCCAATTCTCTTTACTGGCTGGATACATGCCAACTTGTTTCATTACATTCCTTTGGTCTTTGATTATTCCATTTAATTAAAGCTTTATGATATCTGCCTGTCAATGTCTGTTCACAGCCAGTTTCCCGGAAGAGACTTCCTACTAGTGACCCTATTTGGGTCAGAAAGTCTTTTCCATCAGGAAGCATCTGGGAATATTTTTATTTTCCTGACTCAGTTCCTAAGATATCTGTAGAATGTTTGCAATGACAAGCCCAGTGCTAATCAAATCAGCATATGTGCTGTTGCCATTGAAGACATAACACTCATGCAGCTAGGTAAAATGATCTATACCAAAAATACCATACACCATGAAGCTACAAATGAGTATAGTCAACATGCAAATAAAGTTCATGAAGGTGTACCATAAAAATTCTCATAAATGTCCTTTGTCAGAATAAAGTGCTATGTCCTGCCACAATGTCACACCAAAATTTACCTTTCTCAGATTTCATTTCCATTCTCCTTAAATGGTTTATTCACATTCACATTTGACATATTTAAAGGAGCATATTAAGCTGTAATATACCTATAAACCGTGAACTGAGTGATCACTGAAGTCAAATACCACAAACTGGGTCATCAGGTGATTCTGTGTCAGTTCTTTTTCTCAAATTTTAAGCACCCCTTAGATAAAGCTTAAAGATCTACAGGAATCCAAATTTCTTCCTCAAGAGAAAACAAGTTTGAAGTTTTCTGTCAAGATCAGTTATTAGCACACATGTGTGAGTGTTTTATTCTCTTGTGCTACGGTGATGGCAGGAAGTCACATGATTGCATCACACTCTGGGTTTGACAACCATTTGTGATTACCTTATCCATCTGTTCTGAACACTCTTTGTTTCCATTAATTACCTGTTTAAATCATATCAGCTTTGTGCTCCTCCACACATTTTTATCTCAGCAAACGTGCTATCTTCAGCAGAACTGTTAATAACAGCAACATACCTGCTACATCTACTTTGTCCCACCCTAGGCAGATGCCATGGTATTTGACAGATAAAGAATCATGGAACATGCAAATGTAAGGAGGGTAATTAATAGAAAATCTATTGATACCATAGTAATAGGTGAAAAATTTTATATGTTGTGGTCACTAAAGGATTAAGGGTTATTTGAAAAATTCAACATTAATTACTGATTATAGAAAAAAATATTCTCAAGTCTCTCGGTCACTAAAGGATTAAGGGTTATTTGAAAAATTCAACATTAATTACTGATTATAGAAAAAATATTCTCAAGTCTCTCTCTCTTCCCCTCCTTTCCCTGTTTCCCTCCATTTGTCTACCTTTTTTTCTTCATACTTTACTTACTCTCACTTACTCTCTTTCTCTCTAGCTCTCATTCCCCCATCTGTCTATGGATAAACGTAAAACTGAAGTATAGATGTTGAAAAACCAGAAGCATGAGTCAGGATTAAATCAAATTAAAAATAGTAGCCTCAAAATCACTATAATTATACAAACTTTTTTTTACTATAACTACCAGTAAATTCAAGCATTCAATAGAAAGAAATCAATTAAAATAATAGAAATGACATAAATTTAACATTAGTTTATATGACATGATTTAGTATTTGGAAATCAATATTATAATCAAATGAAAAATATTAATGTTTGCAAAAACAAATGTGTGTAGGATTAATTTTTGCAGATTTTATATACATATAGCAGTAGCTTTTCTCTGCATCAACAATAACCAGCCCCAACATTTAACAAAGGAAAACAATCCTTGTTACCATAGCAATAAAAATGATCAAATTAATCAAACACACACAAAAATATGTGCCAAGGGAAAAAAAGTATCTTAGCAGAAAACTTTAAAATTCTACTGATTTAAACAAATAAAAATATTTATATAAATCAGAGAATGTCAAATATTTTGACAGAGAAAAAGTCAATACTGAAATATGTCAATTCTGATACTAATTAGTCAATGTAGTGTAATTTTACTTACAAACTTTTTATGAACACAGGAAAGCATATTATAAAGCTCATAAAAAAGAATAAAAGTACAAGAAAAGAGAGAAAAATATATACAATGTAAAGATAAAAGACAATTAAAAATTTTGGTTATTGACAAACACAAGCAAATTTTTCAAAGAAGTAGGATAATTCGTAGAGCAATTCAAATATATATGAAAACCTAGTATATAGTAGAAGTGACATTGTGGAGAAAAAATTAAAAAATCAATCAATCACATTGTGACAATTTGCTAATCATCTGAATAATAAAAATGTGAAAATCTTTCTCATTGCACACAACATAATTAATTCTAAATTGATCAAATATTTTATTAATTTTTAAAAAGTAAAATTAGTAAAATAAAACATTGAAATTATTTTCATAATTTTAGAATGAAAAATTTCATTAAGAGACAATTCACAGAAAAATAGCTAGAAAACAGTTGAAAGGATCCTTATCGTTAGTTGCCAGGAAAAAATTATAACTTAAATCAACTAAGTACAATGTCAGTCTGACATCTTTGCAGATATTTCAAAAAATGGATGGTATGAATAATTGGCTTTGACTATAGGTAAGCAGCCACCCTTACATGTTGCTTGCATAAACTTTGACTTCAATTTAATATTTACTACATTTTTAAAATGCCCTGTCTCATTAATTTTTAGATGAAGTATTTTATTTTGAGATAAAATGTAAATTTAGTTACATGAAGTTGTAAAACATAATACAGAAATCCTGTGGAGAGACCTGTGTATCTTTCACTTAGTTTACCCTAAAGGCAACATCTTGCAGTATCACAAATAAGATATAGATTTTGATGCTGCCAAGACACAGAACATTTTCATCGACACACGAATTCCTCATGTTGCCTTTTTATACCCATCACCCACTTTCCTCCAGATCCTTATCACTAATCTGTCCTCCGTGTCTATAACTTGTCATTTCAAGAATGTTACACAAATGTTTTCACACAGTATATGAACTTTGCAATTTTTTTTTCTTTTTTGTGGTAAGAACACAACATGAGATCTACTTTCTTAGCAAACGTTTAAGTTTATAGTACATTATTGCTAACTAGGGATACGATGCTGTAAACATCTCTAGAACTTATTCATCCTGCATAATTAAAACTATATACCTGTTGAACAACAACTCCTTATTTCCCTTTTCCCCCAACCCCTGGCAACCATTATTCTACTCTCTGCTCCTATGTGGTTGACTATTTTAGATTCCTGATGTAAGCGGAATCAAGCAGTATTTGTCTTTCTGTGACTGGCTTATTTCACTTAACATAAATGTCCTCCAGGTTCATCCATGTTGTCACATATGGCAGGATTTACTTTTTGAAGACTGAAAAATATTCTATTATATGTACGGTGTATACCACAGTTTCTTTTTCCATTCATTTGTCCATGGACATCTATGTTTCCATATCTTGGCTCTTATGAATAATACTGTAATGAGCATGCGAGTGTAATATCTCTTTGAGATCCTAATTTTATTTCTTTTGGATATATATACAGAAGTGGAATTGCTGGATCATATGGCAGAAATATTTTTTAATGTTTTGAGGAAACTCCATAGTGTTTTCCATAGTGACTGCGCCACTTTACATTCCCTCCCTGTTTTTTGATCCAGCATTTCCACTATAAAAACTACCCAAAGAAATGCACCCCTGGCACCCATCCCCCCACCCCATACAATCCTAGTCTTCAGAAATAATCTAAATACACATTGAGGGCTAAAAACAAAGGCCTGACTGAATGGTATTTGAGCAGAATGTATTCGTCTGTCTTCTGTTGCTTCTAATAGAATACCTGAAACTGGGTAATTTACAAGAAAATGAAATTTATTTCCTACAGTTTTAGAGGGTGTGAATTCCAAGGTCCAAGGGGCACATCTAGTGAGGGCCTCCTTCTGGTGGGAACCCTCTAGAGAGCCCATGGTGATGCAGGATATCACCTGGTGAGAATGGCATGAACAAGAGTTAATATGCTCACTTGATCTCCTTATAAAGCCATCAGAACCATTCTCTGATAATTTATTAAACCATTAACACATTACTTCATGAATGGATTAATCCATTCACTAGGGCACAGTCCTCACAATCCAATCATCTCTTAAAGGCCCCATGTTTTAAATACCATAATGGGATTTTCCACCCCCTTAACACTTACAATGAACATGAAGTATCCAATATATGAACTTTTTGGGGCACATGCAATCCATAGTAGAGTGATATTAAGAAGTGAGGAAACAGCATGCAGATATCTGCAAAGAGAATGACTAGTACACAGGCTATGAGGCAGAAGTGTGCTCCCTGAGTTTGCAAACCATCTTGGAGGCCTATGTCATTGTATCATAGTGAGCTGAAAAGAGAATAATAATAAAGAGGGTGAGTAGGAGAGGAATTCCATAACATGAGAAGCTTTTAAAGGCTACTCTGCTTTTTTTTTAAATGTTATATTTGTTGAAACATAATTGATTTTATGTATTTGTGAGTTACAGAGTTCACTATCAATTCTTGTGTGCAATATGTGATGATCAAATCAGGATAATTAGCATATTCATTAGAAACCATTGTAGAGGATTCATAAAGCAAATGTACCTCACAGGGCCTGGTTTTCCAAAGCCTTGCAGTTTCAAATATTGACCTTGCAAAGTACAGGAAATTTCCCCCAGGGCATTGAGTCTCTGTTGCAAGATAAGAATCGTAACACAGCAAGGCTGCTGGTTCTAAGACAGACAAGTTACTAATTGATATGTAAAGTTACTAAAAAGCTGCTAGAGGAAAAGGAATGCTGGCTAAATCAAGCCTTCGTTAGTGGATCACTTAATTGCCTCACAGACTGTCATCTGACGTATTTTTACTGAATGTCACCAGCTGCTGTTGTAAAACACGTTAAACTGTACTTAGCAAAACCTCACCTATGTCTCTTCCTGTAACTTCTTGGTCTGGAGAATAAATGCAGGAAGAGAACCCCAATTCATGGTGTATTTCCCAAATGGAAGGAATGCCTCTATCTTGAGGGTTCTGGGAGATTAACCCCTTTCTGGGGCTTCTCACTGCTCAAAAGAGATGGGCTTTGAGTAATCTTTGGCAGCTCCGTCATCCAGGGGAAAGGGGTGACCAATCCGTGGAAGGCAAAGCAACAAACCATAATCATTCTTTGTGTCCATTAACCAATTTCTCACCAACCCTCCTCCCTTGCCCCTTTCCCTCTTCTAGTAATCACAGTTCTGTTCTCTTCTTCTCAATGTTTTCAATGTATTATTGTGATTGTTTTTTCGTTCTTTCTTTCTCTTTCCTTCTTTCTTTCTTTCATCCTTCCTTTCACTCCCACTTGTGAGTGAGAACATGAGTATTTCTCTTTCTGTGCCTGACTTATCTCACTTAACATTATTTTCTCCACTCTCATCCATGTTGCTGAGAATGGCAGAAATTCATTCTTTTTTATGGCTCAGTAGTATTCTATTGTGTATTGTCGGGTCCGCCGCCAGCAGCCAACCCGTACAGCCCTAGCCTCGTTCCTTTCAGTGGGCAAGCGAACGGCCCGGGATTCCTCTTTCCCTTCGGTCCCCTTTTGAAGGAGACAGGGGAAGAGAGCTGTGAAGAGAGGTGAGCACACCACTGGCCCCAAACCAGCCCAGTTAAAGGACACTCAGACGCGGTGAGGGTTCTGTCAAAGCAGTTCCGTTTATTAACACACAAGCATTGGCTTTTAAAGGTAAATGGCAAAGGCAGGTTTTTTTACATCCTCCAATCAGCTTAAGGGTTAAGGACATGCATTCTGTCTCAATACCTAGCTATTGCAATTACGCAATGTTCACAAGTGCGGCCAATAATGGCTAAGGCAAGGTTCCTGCAGACACTCCCACCCTGCTTTCTCCTGGTGCTGTCTTAGGCTGCCACGTTAATCCACTTGTAATGTCACTTTAAGGTGGTGGTAGTTTTTTAAAGGCCCAACAGTGTATATATACCACATTTTCCTTACCCAGTTGTCCATCAGTGGAAATTTAGGTTGGTTTCAACTCGTTCCTATTGTAAATAGAGCTGCAATAAACATGGAACTGTAGGTATCTCTTTGATGTGATGATTTCCATTCTTTGGGTATGTACTCAGAAGTGGTATTGCTGGATCATACAGTTGTTCTATCTGCAGTTGTTTGAGAAATTTCCATACTGTTTTCCATAATAGTTGTGAAAGGGCACACGGACCCGATCTGATAAGATGACAGGACTCGAGCTGACAGTTCGCCAGAGAAGTTCCACTTTATTCAAGGACTGCGTGTACATTTATAAAGAGCTGTGTTCCAGGTTTGGATAGTGGGTGGACGGGGCGGTAGCTGATTGGACGGGGCTGGGCAGGAAGTGAGCCTTGACTTGTGACTGGCTGAGGTTTGGCGTGGGTGGGCTTGGGTGTTGGCACCGGCGGGCTTGTTTACTGCGGAGAAGAACCTGGAAGGGCACCATATTGCTAGGGAATGCTTTCCCCCTCCCCCTCCACTTGAGTGCCACAGTATCCTTACATTCCTCCCTTTTTCCTCTGTTGTGGGAATGGGTCGTCGTAATCTTTGAGCTACTTCCTGCTGGATGGGGGCATAGTAAGGGAAGAGGAATTGGGAGGAGATTGGGGATTTTGTAACAGGATCCAAAATAGGGTAGAGAATAAGATAATTTTGAGGGGGGAGAACTCTAGAAAGGTTCCCTGAAGCCACAGGTCAGTGATTTGTTGAGTCCATTGTGTAGGAGGCTGTAGGGGAGAGCATCCAGGCGTCCATGGCCAAAGCTTCCAGGAACAGGGACAATCGACGAGGCAGGTCCATTTTAACAGCGGGTCAGCTGATCTGGTGAAGGGCAGGTAGGATCCTCGGTGGCCAGGAGCTGGTAATTTCTAAGTAAAAGCTGGTTAAAAGTTTGGTTAGAGATTCTTTCAAGTTGAGTTTGAATGAGTTTTATAATGTAGGGCAGAAAAGACAGGCTATAATTATAACAGTGAGGGGTCCTAATATTGGCCATATATAGGTGAGAAGTGAGCCTTGGAAAAAAGAAGAGAAAGGATCAGGGTGGTTGGCTCTGAGGTCTGAGGCTAGGTTGGTGAGTTTGACAATATTGGTTTTTACTAGTCCTGATTCATTGATATAATAGCAACATTATTCCTGGAGGAAGATGCAAGTGCCGCCCTTT
>NW_007729998.1:168035-170797 GCF_000696425.1 Galeopterus variegatus
TGCCGTGGAAGGGAGTAGTTTGGTGGTTTTACCTTGTTCTCCTGTATAAGTTTCTTGCACCATGAACCGCCAAACGTACAAGGATTCAGAGGCACCTACTGGGTACAGTAAGAGAAATAGGATAACATTAACGGGAGTGGTCATTGTTCCTGTAATGGAGGGAGACTTGGGAGTCAGGATAAACGGTGTTTGAGGGGGTTAGAGGGATGAGGAGTGCAGGCAAAGGTTTTAGTTTCTTGAAAGGGTGTGTCCTGAACTCGCAGGTCATGTGTAGGTTCCATGGGATCCGTTGGTGAGGTTCAGGGTTTTAACCTAGAGATATCGATCCATGGAGTTACTTGGTTGTTTGGTAGGGAAAGCTTGGCAGCTGTGGGAGTGCAAAGAATGACTGGGCAAGGGCCTTTCCACTTAGGAGTTAAAGGACCTTGTGGCTCTGGGGAGGTGTAGAATACTAAATCCCCAGGGTGTATTGTGGAGGTGTTTTGGGAGGAGGTAGGATTAGGCAATAGCTAATCCTGGTGTTTTTAGAGTTCAGATCAAAGATGGGAGAGTAATGGGATAGCTAGGTTGGAGGGTATGGTGTTTTGTTTAGGGATGATCCCTGGAGGTAAAGGGGACCTCCCATACATAATTTTGAAAGGGGAGAGGTTTGAAGGTTTCTTTGGGAGGACCCTGAGTTTAAACAAGGCTAGGGTTAAAAGGCAGATCCAGTCAAGGTGAAGTTCTAGAGAAAGTTTAGTAAGGATGTCTTTCAGAGCCCTGTTGGCGCATTCAACTTTTCTTGAGGCTTGGGGCCAGTAAGGACAGTGTAGATGTCAAGGGAGGGAGAGGGCTTGAGATAAATTTTGTATTATTTGAGCAGTGAACTCTGGGCCTTTGTCCATTTGTATGGAAGAGGGCATTCTGAATCTTGGGATAAATTGGGAGAGGAGTATGGAAGCCACATTGGTGGCCTTTTTGTTAGTAGTGAGGAAGGCCTCTATCCACCCAGAAAAGGTATCTACCATTACTAGGAGATATTGTTGACGTTTAACAGGAGGCATGTGGGTGAAATCGATCTGCCAGTCTGCAGCAGGGACATTACCTCTAGCTTGATGTGAGGGATACGGTTTGGATTTTAAGGGAGTGTTAGGGTTGGTACGTTGGCAGATGGAGCAATTGTGAGAGATTTTTGTAGAAGAGCTTTGTCTGCTGAAGTTAAAGGAAAGAAAGTTTGGAGGAAGAGTGTTAGACTTTTTGGATTCGAATGGAATAGATCATGGAGAAGATGGAAAAAAGAAGATTTATTATCTGGTGTTGGAGCAGGGTTGTCTGTGGTATCTGGTAGGAGAGGAAGGAGTGCAGCATCTGGGGTGTCACGGCCCTCTTTCGAATGGCCTGCCACCGGCGCCACCACAGGACACATCCCCTGCCCCGGATGGGCGGAGAGAGTGCCTGGGTGGGGGGCGCATGAGGCGGGGCGTGGGCCTGGAAGGAGAGGAGTGACAGAGGGAGGCAGGGAGGGAGGAGCCGGGACCATGGTATGGAGCACGAGCCAACGAGCCGGCGGCAGAGGTGGGGCCCCGCCGGGAATAGGAGGCAGCGGGTGAGGGGCATGCCATGCACAAACGCGGTGCTTTCAACCTCGTCCACCTCCAACACCTCGAGGCTCGGGGCACCGGCAGCACCACAGGCTGCAGTCTTGGGGGCCATATGTTTGTCCTAACACATCCAGGGCTTGTCCGTCCATTTTATGTATGTAAAGGGAGAAGGGTTTAGTGAGGTCAGGCAGGTGTAGAGCAGGAGCCATGACCAGAGCCTGGCAGAGTTTTTTGGGATGGCTTATCTGGTGAAGATGATAGGGGTTCATTTTGGTCTCCTTTTGTAAGGGCATACAGTGGGCGGGCCAATAAAGAGTAACTTGGGATCTATGTTCTAAAGTATCCTGCTAGGCCTGAAATGAGGGCTAAAAGGAATGAGGCTACAGAGGAGGATGGGGATATAAAGATGGAAACATGTAACTGGGCGAGAATATCTCTTTTTAATAGAGGGATGGGACATTGTGACATGACCAAAAATGAGCGGGAGAAAGGAGATGAAATGACTTTAATGTGGCAAGTTAGTGGAGGTGTTTTGTGGGGGGTATATATGTTTTTTCCTACCCCGACTATAGGAGAAATGTTAACTGTGGTTGGGCCCCAAAACTCCTTTATGACCGAGAAAGTGGCTCCTGTGTCTAGGAGGAAGGAGACAGGTCGTCCATCTACAACAATAGTTACCCTGGGCTCGTTTCTTCTGATGGTCATGGTCGGGAATGACCCAGGGCCCTTTCAGTCTTTTTCCTCTTCAGCCAGTCCCACCAGAGGTGTTTGAGGTGTCCGGGATGGCTGGGGCCCATTAGGCCAGTCTCCCCTACGGGTGAGTGGACAGTCCGAGCCCCAATGTCCCATTTCATGGCACTTAGGACACAGCTTGGTGGGCTTTCTGGGTGATAGGCAGTTCTTTTGACCAATGACCTTCTTTGTCACACTTGAAGCAAGCACCGGGGGGAGTTTTGGAGGGGGAGGTCCCGGAAGGGTGCTTAGAAGGCTGAGTAATCATTCTGGTCAGCATTTGGAGGTTGGCCAGAACAGCCTTTTGTTTGTGCCGTTCCTTTTCCAGGTCTCGTTCCTCCTCCCTATTATGAAAGACCTTGAAGGCCACTGATAAAATTTCGGTCAGGGGAGTAACAGGGCCCTGTTCCAGGTTTATTTTTAGCTTAGCCTTGATGTCGGGGTAGGATC
>NW_007729998.1:171671-174293 GCF_000696425.1 Galeopterus variegatus
GGGGAGTAACAGGGCCCTGTTCCAGGTTTATTTTTAGCTTAGCCTTGATGTCGGGGTAGGATCGAGCCAAAAAGTATGTCATGATGTGTGAGACTGTATGCCTGAAGGACCCATTGGAATTTTTTAATGTAAGTAGAGGGGTCGGTGGTGTAGGACCCTAATCTCTTTTCCAGCTGGGCGAGATTGGCTAATGAAAAGGGAACGTGTACCCTAACAACCCCCTCAGCTCCAGCCACCTCATGGAGAGGAGCCATGGTGGAGGAGGGGAGGAGTCCTCAGGAACGAGTTACAGGGGGCTTAAGGAAGGTGCCAGGGCAGGTGAAATGGGAGATGGCAGGGAACAAGATAGCAGCAAGGTGGGGCTAGAAGAAACAAGGGAGGAGGCAGCAGGAGGGAAAACAGGCTGACTAGGTGGTCCCTCACCCCGTGGCAGTTGCCCTGGATACCAGGGCTGTTTGCCGGCCGGCCAGCCGGGTGCAGGAGGTGGATGGAGAGGAGTTAACTGAGGGGGTTGGGGATCAGAGGGAGTTACAGGAGGAGGAGACCTGTGCGGAGGGGTTTCGTCCACAGGGTCAAAATTATCAGAAGTAGGGGGTAGTGAAGGCAGTGAGGATGGAGGGGGTTTGGAAGCAAGGAGAACCTGGGAAGGAGAGCAGGTGAGACAGAAAGAGGGATTTGGGACAAGCAGGCAGAAAGCCTCCACATATGGAATCTCTTTCCACTTTCTCAGGTGCTGGCAGTANAGAGAATGTCGGGATCAAGTGTGCCGTCAGGGGGCCACTTATTTTGGTTATCTAGGGGATAGATAATAAGACCAATCTTGCGTGTAAAATTTGGTGAGGAGTTTGGGCTTAATGTCAGGCTTGAGGGATAGGGTGGTAAGGTTGTTTAAGAGACATTGTAAGGGTGAATCACCCAGAGGGAGGAGGTGGAAGCTCCCATTCCGAAGAGGATTAGAGAGAGAGAGAGAAGGTTTAAAAGGAGCATTAGAACGAGCCCTCTGGCCGGATGAGAAGGACGGAACTCAGAGGGCATCCCCAATGAGTCATGCAGTTCCCAGGAGATGGGTTCAAGGACGAACCCAGGAAGGAAGGGGGTGTAGGTCGTCACCTAGACCCTCACTTCCTGGAAGCAAAAATGCCGGAACCCGGAGAGACCTAGCGCGCTAGGGTTTTGACGGAAGGTGGGCGTCCTGGACCTGGTAGGAGGAAGGTTAAAAGGAGTTTGAGAGAGAGAGAGAGAGGAATGGGAGGTTTAGCCTCTGGGGCTGGGAACGTGTCAATGCTGGGGCCAGGGGAATGTGATTAAGGTGAAGGTTTAAATAATCTACAAGCCTGACAAAAGGAAAAGGGGGCTTACCTAACGGATGAGCCAGTGGTGGGTGAAGGAAGTCAGATCCGGAGAAAATGGATGAGGGCGGACCATCAGTCCCTGGGGGGTCGCGGAGGGGTCCGAGGAAGGAGTCCCCTGGCACAGGGTCAACTCCTCCTGGGTTTCGGCACCAATGAAAGGGCACACGGACCTGAGCTGATAAGATGACAGGACCCGAGCTGACAGTTCGCCAGAGAAGTTCTACTTTATTCAAGGCCTGCGCGTACATTTATAGGGAGCTGCATTCCGGGTTTGGATAGTGGGTGGACGGGGCAGTAGCTGATTGGANTCAATGCTGGGGCCAGGGGAATGTGATTAAGGTGAAGGTTTAAATAATCTACAAGCCTGACGAAAGGAAAAGGGGGCTTACCTAACGGATGAGCCGGTGGTGGGTGAAGGAAGTCAGATCCGGAGAAAATGGATGAGGGCGGACCTTCAGTCCCTGGGGGGTCGCAGAGGGGTCCGAGGAAGGAGTCCCCTGGCACAGGGTCAACTCCTCCTGGGTTTCGGCACCAATGAAAGGGCACACGGACCTGAGCTGATAAGATGACAGGACCCGAGCTGACAGTTCGCCAGAGAAGTTCCACTTTATTCAAGGCCTGCGCGTACATTTATAGGGAGCTGCATTCCGGGTTTGGATAGTGGGTGGACGGGGCGGTAGCTGATTGGACAGGGCTGGGCAGGAAGTGAGCCTTGACTTGTGACTGGCTGAAGTTTGGCGCGGGTGGGCTTGAGTGTTGGTGCCGGCGGGCTTGTTTACTGTGAAGAAGCACCCGGAAGCATGCCATATTGCTAGGGAATGCTTTCCCCCTCCCCCTCCGCTTGAGTGCCATGGTATCCTTACAAGTTGCATTAATATATAGTCCCAGCCACAGTGCATAAGGGTTCCCCTTTCTCTGCATCCTCACCAGAATTTGTTATTTTCTGTCAGTTTGATTAACAGCCAATCTAACTGGGGTCAGATAATATCTCAATGTGGTTTTGATTTGTTTATCCCTGATGATTAATGATTTTGAGCATTTTTTCATGTACCTGTTGGCCATCTGTATGTCTTCCTTTGAGAAATATCTATTCAGCTCCTTTGCCCATCTTTAAATCAGATTATTTGTTTTGCTCTTACGTTGTTTGAGTTCCTTGTATATTCTGGATATTAATTCTTTGTCAGACACATAGTTAGCAAATATTTCCCGTTCTGTAGGTTGTCTTTCCAAGATATGCACTATTTCCTTTGCTGTGAAGAAGCTTTTCGGT
>NW_007729998.1:174748-176708 GCF_000696425.1 Galeopterus variegatus
CCTTGTATATTCTGGATATTAATTCTTTGTCAGACACATAGTTAGCAAATATTTCCCGTTCTGTAGGTTGTCTTTCCAAGATATGCACTATTTCCTTTGCTGTGAAGAAGCTTTTCGGTTTGATGTCATCCTGTTTGTTTATTTTTTTCTTTTGTTGCCTGTGTCTTTTGGGTCTGATACAATGTCTTTGCCCAGTCCTACTTCCTGGAGTGTTTCCCCTATATTTTCTTCTAGAAATTTTATAGGTTCAGGTCTTATATTTAAGTCTTTAATCTATTTTGAGGTGATTTAAATACTTTCAAGGATCAGTTCTGCAGTTTGTCATTGCTTTTACTCCAAGAGAAAATGTAAGCAAATGGAGAGTTTTAGTAACAAAGTGTTTAAATATACTATTAAACTCACTTTTATGTCAGAAATAAAATTATGTCATCATATCTTATTTCATGGGTTTAGGTTTCTGAAGAAATAATCTGAATTTAACTTAAGACATTTATAAAGTTCATCTGATTCATGAGCATAAAATTCCTTTCCATTTACTTGTGTCCTCTTAAATTGCTTTCATCAATGTTTTATAGTTTTTACCTTGGAGGTTTTTTACCTCCTTGGTTAAATTCATTCTTAAGGTTTGTTGTTGTTGGTGGTGGTGGTGATGGTGGTGGTGTTTGTATTTTCACGTTATTGTAAATGAGATTTTTTACCTTGATTTGTTTTTCAGCTAGATTGTTATCTGTGCATAGAAGTGCTGCAGATTTTTGTATGTTGTTTTTATATCCTGCTACTTTACTGAATTTATTTATAAGACATAACAGATTTTTGGTGGAATCTTTGGGGTGTTCTACATATAGAATCATGTCATCTGTAAATAGAGATAATTTTACTTTTTTCTTTCTGTTTTGGATAATGTTTATTTCTTTTTCCTGTCTAATTGCTTTTGATAGTACTTCTAATGCTATGTTGATATTGACTTCTTGAAAAATGTAGAGTGGCAAATGACATTATTACTGCTAATTACTGTATGTTAGGAGTAAACTCAGAAATATGTAAATACAACTTCTATTGTACAAAATAAGTGACTCATACCAAGATCAAGATTGAGAACACCCAATCCAATAATAGATGTCCAATGCCTAATATTATAAGTTTGGTACAGGAGGGTTGAATTGTTCCACTTAGGAGAACAGAACTAAAGGGCTACTTAAGAAATTCAAAGCAGATTTGACAGAATTCGAAGATTTATCTCATCCCAAAAAAGACAGTAGGAAGGTACTTGATTCCAACTAATAACTATCATGATTGAAAGCTCTCTTACCCTTCAGCTTCAAAGACCTTGGGGAAGACACAGAAACACCAGATAAGGAAAAGACGTGGTAAGCATGGATTCAGGTAAGTGGACTGATTTCCACAAATGTCTGGCCTAGGGCAAATGTAGCATCTCCCACTTTGAGTATAGAGTAGTAATGTGATACAGCAGTAATGATTTCCAAATTGGATATTATCAATAGATTGATTACCTAGCTGGGATCTAGAAGAAAAAAAAAAAAAAAGAGTTTGCAGAAGCTGCATGCATTCTAAACAATAGATATAGGACTAAATCAGGGCAAGCACCACCAAGGTCATTCTACATACCACTGAATTTTATTACCTTTACCACATAACTCTAAATTATGTATGTATCATATCTAATTTTTTTACTGATGTCTTTCAAGTTATTTTATAATCTGTTATATCACATTTATTCAAGGTTATTTTAAATTTTAAAGGTGTAGCATGCTCTATTGTCAGTCTTCTAATACTATCGTGTATTCTTTCTTTGAATTCACCCACCTAGAATATCTTTTCCAGTGTTTATATTCTAAATTGTCAATTTTATCTGTCAATTATATGATATTCTGCAGTGTTAATTGATCATTTCATATGCATTTCTGCTTTATGCTATAATATATTGTAAGAGACCTGAAGA
>NW_007729998.1:177110-179102 GCF_000696425.1 Galeopterus variegatus
AATTGATCATTTCATATGCATTTCTGCTTTATGCTATAATATATTGTAAGAGACCTGAAGACAGAAAATCTTTCTTATTCTTATTTTGTATCTCCTCTATTCATCCTGGCATTATAATGAATTAGAAGATAAATTATTTTAATTGTTTGCCAGTTTTCCAAATGTCATCATTCTATTTCTGCCTACAAAAGGAAAAATCTGAGTACTCATTTTGTTATTATTTTACTTAAGTGCATAATTAAATGTGCATTCTAAGAAGAAAATATAAAACTATTTTCGATGTAACTTTTTTATAAGTAGAATTATAGAATTAAGATATTGTTTTAATATCCTTAACCCACAACAGTTTTAGAATTCAGTGACTCATTTTTTATGTAGCTAAGTATTATTTTTAAGCATAATAATAAAAGCAGAATAAATTAGGTGGTAACTTTATTCATATGCAAAACATAAGTATCATGATTTTACAAAAAATAAAAACTTTTTCTCTTTAGTGATATATCATCCATAAATCAAAAAAAACTGTGTCATTTGGGTTTCCATAAGTATTTGATAATTATACATCTAAAAATATTTTTTTTTGATCATTGAAAGTATAGCCAGTGTGATTTTTACAGGATAAATATACTGACAATTTTGCAGGGGGAAAAAAAAAACTAATAAAACATATGAAATATAACTGTTCCATTTGTTTTCTAGTGTGCATACAGAGTCAAATTGTTGCACAGAATTACATGGATTGTCCATTTCCATAAATCATCAGCCTAGTTTAATCAATATGCCTGCCAATTATAAAAGGTGAATTTTATGCACTGTTACTTGAAGGGATTATAAAAATTATAGCAGCAAATTAAGACTAGTTATCTACTTCATAATTGAAGATTGAACTATCATCCACTTATTTGAAGAATGCTACATTTAAAATATTAATTTATTTTTAAGTTAGCAAATATTTAAGTGTTACAACATTGTGAAAGCAGAATATATTATAAGCCATTACCAAAATAAAAACTGGAGGGAAGAGAACTTAGATATAAATAATTAGAGACAGAGAAGCTAAGAATACTATGATTGAAAGGCTTCGTGCAGAGGTCAGCTTGCCTTTTCTGGATATATAACTAAGAGACTTAAAATATACAAATATGATGTAGATACTGAGTGGTTTCTGTAATAGCCTTCATTAGTTTTCAACTCTAGATACCTACTTTTATTCCACTATTAAATGATGACTATATTGAGGCAGTAGTCATGAGTTGGGAGTCCTGAGGAGCAATAACCACTACAGTTAGAGGTTTCATGTTGCAGCATTTATTTCTAGTCAAGTTAGATATTTTCTAAAGGATTCATTAAGTTGATCTGGTTTATATGTCTGTGGGAAATAACTGAGTGCATGATATAATTTAAATGACAACATAACAGAGGATGCTGTTATTTGAATATGTTAATATATCTGTAATATATATATTATTACAAATACATTACTTTGTATCCTCTTGGTTTTGACCAACTGTTTACTGTAAGTTCTATATCTTTTGGATGACAAAAGTAGGGAATCTTTAACTTGTTGCCCTATAAATTTTGTTCATTGCATGATTAATTCAGATATGGAGATTAAATATATTTCAGTAGCCATGCATTGAATATGAGCGTGAATGGGATTTCTTTTTCTGACAGAGAATACACTGCAGTTAATACTAAATTTGACATTGTGTACACCTGAGGACCTTCAATAGACAACTAATTTAGAAAGCTGATTTTCTGAAGACAAAGTGGAGAGTAAGTTATTAAAGCAATTATCTGTAAATGAGAAAAGGAATCTTAAATCCTTTTTATCCAAATTTCAAGTGGTTAATACATGACTCTGCATGAATCAAAAAAGATTCTTTGAATTTCTAAGCTGACCTTATCCAGAAAACTGAACTTGTCATTTAAACATACCATTGTCTTGAGTACAAAGAAAAACAACAAAAGCCACCAAAATACCTTTTGCAC
>NW_007729998.1:180122-182650 GCF_000696425.1 Galeopterus variegatus
TTTTTTTGACATGTGTGAAAGTCTCCCAGATTTCACTGAATCTTGGATAGGCAATTGCTGTTTATGGACACTCCAGAATAAGAGCACTCGAGTGAGAATAAGTAAAAGAAGTTTCTCCAAGTTTGATATCACATTGTTACCTGGAAATATGGCCAACAATTTGTGACACAACACATAAGTAGAAAATAGTTTTTCACCATTTATATTTCCTTTGCTGGGGTTTGCCTAGAGATAAGATTTTGATAAGGCACGAATGATTTCAATATCTTGACTTGTAAAATTATAGATTAATTTTCCTCATTTTAGAAATTTGTATAATGGGAACTATGCCAATGTATTCTTTTGTGATTAGCTTAATACTCTCTGTATAATTTGTCATGTGTTTTGAAAACCATCTATCAGATTTTCTTCAATTACAGCTTTTGTTCAATGTTTCTTTCATTTCAAATTGGATTCCAATATAATTTCTGCTTCGTTCATGATATCCTGCATACAGTGGATGCTCTTTTTTAAATTAACTTTATGATTTTCTCTTTGAACTTCGGACTGTATACTTTCTTATGATCTATCTTCCTGTACACTAATTTACTCTTCAACTTTTATTTTAATCTGCTGTAAAATGCACCCATTGAATTCTAAATTTCAGTTATTTTATTTTCAGTTTTGGAAGTTCCCTTTAACTATTATTTTACAATTTCTTTTTCTCTGCTGAAAAAGTTTTCCTTGCTGTTTATCCTCTTGAACATACTAATAAAATTATTTTTCAAACTTATATCTGATAAATATGTATCTGGATATATTTTAGGGATATTTTTATTTTTTCATTTCATTTAGCGTCAATTCATATATATTCATATGTCTTATTATTTGTATTACCAGATATTTTGTATGAAATTGTAGATATAATTTGAGGTTTTAGATAATGCTACCTTATATGGAAGATGATAAAAGTTAATTGCTTTTACCTTAATATGCTAGGAACATATTACCTCGATCTATTCAAGCATTGAAATAGTTTTGATTTTTTTCAATTCATTTTTTTAATTGAAATGTAATTAATTGTACATATTTGTAGGGTATAGAGTAGAATATCAATACCTGTGTACAATGTGTGATACTCAAATCAAGATAATTAGCATCTTCATCATTACAAAATGTAATTATTTCATTGTGTTGAGGATGTTCAATCTCCCCTCTTCTAGTTATTTGATAACATGCAATAAGTTAATGTTAATTACATCTGCCTAGCTCAACTATAAATCAGTAGAAATTATTTTTTCTAACTAACTAGCCATTTTGTGTCCATTAACCAGTTAATCTATACCTCTTTCCTCTACTCCTTTCCTGCCTCTGGTAACCACAGTTCTGTTCTCTCCTAAAAGTTAACTCATTGTGAAGTATTGTCTCATTCTAGTATACCCTTGTCTTAGTGTGATTTTCCTCATATTTCCCACTCTAAAGCCTTGTTTTTATAGTCTCTCCTCTTTCAAAGACATTAAACTTTGTTTATTGTCCCCTGCTTAGCAAGACTCTTAAAAGCTCTGTATCACTCTATAGCTAGCCACATATAAACAGATTTTTACTCTATTTGTTAGTCTTTCAGTTACTCCTTTTAACTCAAAGTATATTTCAAAAGATTAGCAGTTCTAAACATTGGCTTCCTTTATTTCTGTCATTTTTGTCATATAAGTCTTCACAGTTTGATAGCTTACTGACATCACCAAACATGTTTTTTTAAATACTGTTTTCAGATTTCAAAGTTCCTCTTCTTGGCAGTTTTAGTTCTAAACAATCTTTATAAGAAACAGAACTACAACATTATAATATTTTTATCTTCATGAAAGTGATATTGGCAATTTACATGCTTTATATCAGATAATCTTTAAAAACTCTGCAAGTTATGGAATGTCTGATGTTACAGATATTCATTTTCACATTACCTAAAATATCTTAAATTGGAACAAAACATGCTTTTGAATAATCTGAATGAAAGCCCCAAAGCATGATTACATACAAATACATGGTATCACTTCATCCTGGGTTTCAATGAAATGCAGTTTGGTCAACACTTACCATCAAAACAGAAAAAAACTAATTATTGAAAAAATTGGTTATAAGGAAAGGCCTGTAATATTTTTTAAAATACGTTTTTTTGTTAAGTAATCACAATATTCAAAAGCACATTTCAAAAGAAGTTTGATTGATACATGTCTGATTTGGGAAAAAAAGGTACCAATTTGCTTATTCAGAGTAAGAAGAAGGTAAAACATTTGGAAGATAAAACATTACAGACATAAAAAAATGAGGGGTAGGAGTACCAAACAAATATGAAAAGTAGAAAGTTACTAAAAAGACTGAGTTTCTTATTTTATAAAATATGATGGTAATGAAGTAACACTCTTTAAGCAATAGTAATATGGATATAGATAGTGATATTTGAAATTAAGGAATAAACATAGCATATATGGGAACACTCCCTTTTTTCTTCAATTCATATGACTAGGGTGTGTGTGTGTGTGTGTGTGTGT